>NC_056741.1:1710447097-1710747097 GCF_019279795.1 Protopterus annectens | reverse complement strand
GTGCAGTATAGACTGAGGACAATCAATCTGCTGTAATTTACACTGTAATTCAGCATGTGTATCCAGAGGAGTCATCCTGCTAAAAATAGTTTAGACAATGTTTTTGGTGTCTGTAGTTTTCATGTAATAAGTACTGGGCAGTGGTCCCTACATTCTTTGAAGTTTCTGAGGAATGTTTGTTATAAGTGTATCAGTAATTGAACGTGTTTCCTCCATGTTTGTTAGGTGTGGTTCCACTATTTATCAGCTAGGTCAGATGGTTTAGCTGGAGGAATCTGTTGATGTGGGCCATCCCAATTAACATTTATCAAATATAATCACCTAGTTACTCTTAGAGTATGATAGCATTGTTTTTTTTTGTGCTGCAGATGTGGTTTGGAGAAGAGGAAAGATGGATGTATCTAATATTTTAGTATGTCCATTTAACAAAATTTGTGTAAATATCCTAAAAGGATGATCACCCTTTCGGTATTGCTTTTAGTGAAGGGAGCTGGATTACAGTTTGCATTTTTATAAATTTGCATTAAAACACCCCCTCCTACTCTAGAGGGGCTACAAATTATACTCTTATAACAACTCCATATGATAAGTGCGAGATCCGATTCCACAAGTCCAGACACAATTCAAATTACAGTGAATTCTAAAAAGTTGCTGTTACACCTTTAAACGTTTTCTATAGGGGGCTACACCCCTTATACACCTGTTCATAGATTGGTACTAGGCTATCGGCCCTAAGGCCTATACAAGCCTAGCCATAACAATTCCCTGGCTATTTCTTCCCACGATATTTACTTCCCTGGACCCCTGTCTAGCAGGGCAACTGACATGATCCCCGGGGTAAACTTCCCATCTCCCATCCATTCATCAAGGTTCCTTTTGAAGAGGGCCAAGGAGGCGCTCTGCTTGACATGTATGGGCAGTCTATTCTACTATTCCAGAGTATGGGGAGTCTCTGGGTCAGGAACCTATCCCTCCAGCATGTTTTGTTCATTTTGATGACAAGGTTTAGGTCCCTGGAACATGTGGCTTTGATGGATTGGGATTTCTTTAAGTGTTACTTATGATGACATTACTGAGCCTCTGATTAAAAGGAATACCCAGAGTTTTGACAGACTTCCACCTTTATATATATTTCCCCACATTAACAGTATACAGTTCTGCTATTCTGAGATTTGCATTTGCAGTCCTCAGAAGTTCAGCAGGTACCCATATATAACTGCAATCAGACAGACGTCTTACACTCCACATTACATTAAATAAATGGTTACATACATCCATTTGTATAGTCTACCCACCTCTACATGCTTTGAGTGTGCTCCAACAAACAAAGCTGCATACTTACAAAACTGTATAGCCCAATTTGGTAAAGTTTTGCTTTTACTTTCATTATAGTTTCTATACTAATCACAACTCTCTCCATAACTGCCAAACAACCCTGATTGTGTGCTTGCAGTGATAATTATTTAAAGTATTCCACAGCTACTCAGATCAGTCTTTTGTTAGATACTGATATTTTTAAGCTTATTCCTCACCTCACACTGATGGTTTTTCAGCCCTTCTCCATGTGGGGGAGGGATACATAAGTTCCTGGTTAATCCTGTTCTGGCTGCTCACTACTCCATTCTCCCTATCTGCTACTCCCACCCCCACCCCCTGATTACCTTCATTAGTCACCCTCCTAGGGTGCCATCTTTAATCAAACTCTCTACTACCTAACTCACATTCATTGCATCCTGTAGCTGCTGTACCTTCCATACCCCTCTGTTCATTGTGCCTGCACAGCAAGTACGTTGAGCAGTATCCCCAGTTTGTCCCCATTACAAATTGGCTAACTCACAACACTAGCTAAAGTGTAGTTTACTCCTACCCCCTCCAGCTATTGTATTCCTAACCTTAAAATTTCCCTAGAAATACATTAACTATAGGACTCTTACTAAAAAATTGTATTAAAAAATACCAAATATATAGCTAGCAAAATTAAGTGCTAAAAGCAAATATATAGCTAGCCAAATTAAGTGCTAAAAATGGTGTAATTTAAGAGCTACAATACTTAGCTTACAGCTCTAGGAAGCCCTAGGAAACCTTGTTAATTGCAATAGCCCCACTCCACTCGCCCTCCCTGCCCCCTATTCCCATCTGCCCCCACTACCTCAACATTTATAGTAAAATAGCCACTCCCCCACTTACTACATCCAATCACCTTTCATCTAAGTTATTTCACCACACCCCCTTTCCTCTATCTACATTCTACTAGCACCTGTCAGCTTTTATCTGGCATTCTCCCATCCCCTACCAGTATAGTTACCTCCACCATTTCTTCTAGTGTTGTATCACCAGGAAATACAATTCCTTAATGCAATAGCTGTATCCCTAACAATGATTTATTCCCCTCTACTACCCCTCCTGCTGGTCCCATACCTCCTTACCTTGTATGAAAACCTGTTTCTCACAGAAAATCAAGTCCCAAAGTGCCATACTATCACCCCAGCTGTAAATCTTCCCACCTTCAACCATATATATAATACCGGGTCATGCTCTATGTCTTGTTCACTCTATCAACACACCTACCCCTAGCACATTAGCCCTAGTTCCAGACACTGCTACAAACTTATAAATATATTCCTGAAGCTTATCGCTAAGTACAGACCTAGCCTAATACTTGGTGGTGACATTCACCCCAGCGCTGGCCCATCCACTTCTAATATATACACCCCCTCTACTAGTAACCTAAGCTACAATCAGTAGACCAACTAACTCTCTCCTAGTGTGCCATCTCAATATTAGAAGCATTAACAACAAGTTAACATGAACTGCATGCACTTCTGGCTGTCCACTCCCCTGAGATTCTCTGTCTATCTGAAACCTGGTTAAAACATAACACTACAGAAAAGGAAATGTTACCAACATACACAGGCTGGATCATCTTTCCAGGAAGGGGGGGGGGGTAGCTATACTCTACAAATCTGAGTTAAATGTGACCATAGATGTAACACAATCACCGCAGATTAATAACTCCAAAATTCTTGCAACTAGATAGCAACTAAACAAAAGTAAATACATTAATATCATCTGCATGTATATTCCCCCAGGTACTACACTTGAAGACACCCTGCACTGGCTATCATGCCATTACCCCCAAGAAACCCTACTACTCAGGGATTTTAACATAGACTGAAGCACCTGTTCCTCAGAATCCCCATCAACCCGTATTAAACTGCATGCTTTTAATCAAATCATATCCACCCCTACCAGGCTAGATAAACCCAACCAAAAAGAAAGCATATTTGATTGGGTACTCATAAATAGTCACCCCCAACTGTACACTGCTGGTACCCTCCCTGATGACCTAAGCGATCACCTTCTCACTTATATAGTTAAGCACAAAGCCGTTAATCCCCAACAATCCTTACTCAGAAAAGTTAGAAACAAAAAAGACTTTGATCCTGCCAAATTCCAACAAGAACTTAACTCGTGTAACTGGTCTATTCTAAAACACCTCCCCTTAGAGGAGGCAGTTGTATACTTTAATAACAAATTTCTTGAGATCCTAGATTTGCATGCACCTGCTCGTTCAAAGAGAACAAAAGCAAAAACTGTGCCTTGGCTTTCTAAAGAGTCTAGACTCAAAATTACCCATAGAAACAAATTATGGGCTTTATGGGGTTCCACTAAAGACCCCCTCAAGATCAAGTTAAATATAGGCAATCTAGGAACAAAACCAAAAATCCATTTTACAAGACAAAAAAGCAATACTACTGCAACTTACAGAAAGTAAATCAAAACAACACTCAGAAGTTTTGGGCAGGATTGAATAATCTACTTCATCCTGGACAAACTTCTACCCCCATCCCAGCTGCTACTATTGATAAATGCCCCGAGGATGTTTCAGATAGTTTTAACTGATTCTTTACTGAGACAATTCAAGCCCTAGCAAGCCAACTACCTCCTAGCTCCCCTGGTCCTGAAAGTACCACCCCTAGAAACCTACTCTCATTCAGCTTCCAACCAGTGGGCATGTCACTTGTCCTGTGCCTTGATCAAAACATTAAAACCCACCACACACTCTGCTGATCAACTCCTCACCGAGTATCTTCAAAAATCAACTGATGCTGTTGTCTACCCAGTATCAATACTAGTTAATCAAACCATAACTGAAGCTAGAATTTCCACCATCTGGAAAATATCCTATGTAATCCCACTTAATAAAGGAGGCAGCTCTACTGAATTCTCCAATTATAGACCAATGGCCATACTGTCTCCACTTGCAAAGATTATGGAAAAATGTATTCACAGACAACTCATGCACCACCTAATCCAGAATCACCTCATGGCAGATACCCAACATGGCTTCTGTCCACACCCCAGCACTACTTCAGCCCTACTAGCTTTCACCAACACCATAATCCATAATCGCAACAACAATCACATATCCTCCGCCCTCTTCTTGGATCTTTCCAAGACATTCAACATGGTTGACCACCAACTTCTAATACACACCCTGCAAACATTCTGTCTAGATACTAAGGTCCTTCAGTGGTTTAGATCCTACCTTAATGGGAGACAGTAGGCTGTTCTTTGGCAGAACAAACTCTCTAACCTACTACCCAACACCCTTGGAGTACCACAAGGCTCTATACTAGGGCCCCTGCTGTTTTCCATCTTCATTAACGACCTGTATACTGCCATCCCAAAAGTCAGCTGTATCCAGTATGCTGATGACTCCACCCTGATCTGCTCCGCCACATCTCCAACAGACTTATGGTCTGCTACCCAATCCAACTTTAACACTATAGAAAACTGGCTTTCTGGACGTCATTTGATACTAAATCCCAGAAAAACTAAAATGCTGTTATTCTCACCAACACAAAGGTCTCCTGCTTTTACCTTTACCATAAATGCAAATAATGGCACATTAATCTCCCCCGACCCCTCTACAAAACTACTAGGTGTCATTATAGATAATCTAAAATTCGACCTACATTTAAGCCAATCGATCAAAACCATCAATAAAAAACTAGGGTCACTTTTCAGAATAAAAGCCTTCCTAACCCCTCCAGCTAAAATTGACAAAGCTTGTGCTCACCTTCTCTCAACACTTCTGTACGCATCCCCTATACTGTCTAATATAAACAGGACTGCACTTAAACTCTCAACCTGCTGTAACCACATCACCAGGTTTACCACTGGGCTGTCTTTTAGGACACATCATTGAATCAGTCTTAACCAGCTTGGGTGGTTTGAACTACCCAGTCTAATCCAGTATAACCAACTGATCATGGCTTATAAAATCCTTTATAATCCGGATAATACACCTGCACTTAAAAATCTTATCACCCCCTATCACAATCCACGACTGCTTAGATCCTCTAACAGACTACTAAAAATTCTCACTTGTAAAGAAAGGTAATCCAAAGATTTCCATTGAAAAGCATGGACTTTGTTTTCATTATGAGGTGTCAGTCCACTGCAATAAGTAATGAATTATGGTTGATACTATGGGGCACCTTACTACTACTCTTTTTGGAAGAGAGTGTAGAAAGAATATGCTATTGCAACGTACTAGTATGCACTCAAGACATGTTTTTAAAAATGTAGCCAGGGGTTAGTGTCCATGCTTATCTAGATTAAATAATGAGGATGCACTTTTTGAAAAGGATGCAACTAACCTTATACAGGAATTACTAGATAAAGGATATAAAGAGAAAGCGATTAAAGAAGCTGCTGACTTTACGTATAAGAGCAGGGGAGGTATAGGGAAGCCTTATTTTCACATAGGTCACTCAAGGCAAAAAAGAGAACTGTCAATCAGCCCAAGGAATCCCTTCCTATTACATTGTATTATACCTCTGATGTAACAGACATGAAGGTAATTAGAAATAACTGGCCCATTTTACATTTGGACCAAGATATTCATGCACTGGTGGGAGATGAGCTGAGATTCTGCTTTAAGAATAAAAAGTCTCTTGAGAGACAGCTATGCTATAAGAATGGGGAAGCATAATGAATGGAAAAAGATACACCCTCAATGAGATGTTATAGATGTAATTTCTGTAGACAATGAGATGTTATAGATGTAATTTCTGTAGATATATAGATCCTTTGACTGAGTTTGTCCATCCAGTTACACAGAGGAAATATAATTTTAGGGTAGTAGCTGACTGCCGTAGCAGGAATTTGGTTTACTTGGCAAAATGCTGAGCCTGCAAATGTTTTTACATAGGTAAGACAAATAGGTCTTTGTTTGAAAGAATGAGAGAACGCATGTATAATATGCACAAGCATATGGAACATAATGCCCTGGTGAAACACTTTGAGTGCGGAGAGCAACATGTGTTTGGTTTCAGGGTCATTGAGATGATATACCCTAATATGAAAGGTGGGGACATTAGAAATTATACAGAAGAACAGGAACAGTCTTGGATTATAAATATGCAGGCAGATGGGTTCCCTGGTATAAATGACAGAGCCTCTATAAAACCAGCTTTGAAAGCTAGAGGTCTCTTTAAATGAATAATTACTCTTACTGTGATTGTTTTATTATGAATGCTTTGTCATTGGTTAATGATGTTCATGAATTTGGTATATAAATGTTTCTGTTTGTGAAATAAGTAGTCTGAAGCAGGACATTTTAGTGTGTGAAAGCACTTACCTTGTTTTTATTATTTTATTAAACCTGTGTTTTATACAGAAACCAGCTGTGTTTTGGTACCATTGACTTTTTATTAAAATTTAGTGTTGGCTAACTCAGTGGAAGAGTGGTTAGTGACTGAAATCTTGGTACCAGATTAGTAACTTGATTAGTGGCTGTGCCATGAAGAACTGGGATGGACACTGTCACTGAAGATGTGTCAGTAGCCTTTCCTTGGAAACATTGTCAGTATCTGTGTGTAAGAAGAACCGTTCTGTTCAAGTCTGCTGATAAGATTGCACTGGAAGGCACTGAGAACAGACTGAGGTGTGTGAAATCCAGGAGTTGTAACTGAAAGTGTAAATTGTATTTAAGTGTTATAGATTTTGGTCATAACCCAAGGCAGAAGACTGCATTTTTCTTTTCTATAAGCTCTTAAGTACAACCACCCTTTGGTAGGCATAATATGTGCCAGTGGTGCAGATTTAGGCTCTGTAATGACTACAACTTACATTTGCCAACAATGAGAGAGGAATTAAGGCCTTTACTATTGTCCAGCACATATTTTAGTGAAGGCAGCAGAATTCTTACCCGGCTCCTTATATATTTTGGTTTGCAGTAGTGTGGATATATAGCAGACTGGTATTTTATGACATGAAAAATAGTGTTGTCACCAAAAATTGTATGTACCATTGCAGACACAAAATAAAATATACAGCAGAAAACAAAAGATGGCAGTTATTTAAACAATAACCCATGCCTGGGTGTGGGTAATGCTGGATTTACCCACGGTTGGTTTGGTTTGGTCACGAGGACAAAGCCAGAGTTGCCAAACAAAGACAACCGTGGGTAAATCCAGCATTACCCACACCCAGAAGTGGGTTATTGCTATTATGCAATGACATTATTTAAGAAAAAAAACTTACTTTTCTTAAATAATGTCATTGTAAAATGCCTCCTTGCTGCGCTTATTCTGCGGCAGTTCTGATGTACTGCGCATGTGTATGGTTACGCAGTACATCAGAACTGTGTGTGTAGAAGCAACAGAGAAAGAAAGATCTCCGTTGCTTTTAAAAACTTGTCTTGCTATGTTAAAAGAGTTTAACATAGCGAGATAGCTTTAAAAAAAGCAACAGTGATTTTCTTTTCTCTGTTGCTTTTTTTAAAGCTGTTTCGCTATGTTAAACTCGTTTAACATAGCGAGACAGCTTTAAAAAAAGCAACGGGGAAAGGAAGATCTCCATTGCTTTTTTAAGATATCTCGCTATGTTAAACTCATTTAACATAGCAAGATAACAGCAATGGAGCTCTTCGTTCTCCGTTGCTGTCCAAAAAAAAAAAAAAAAAGACTTATACTAATGGAAAAAGTCTGGGCGACCGGACCTTTTTCCATTAGTATAAGTCTGATTTACAGTGTGCACGCTGACCAATCAGTTGTATAATTAGTTTTTAGCCACAGTATATAAAATATTGATAAGATAAGCTTGAGGATTATTCCAGGATGTTGGTGGTTCATCTGGTTAAAAAATATTAATCAAATGGACTCTCAAATACTGGTTTGAAAATGAATGACTTTATAGCTAGTTTGTGTGCATCTGCAGTTCAATCCACTGGATGAAGAGAGAGCCTGGAAGGGGTTGTGACTGTGCAACATGCAAAAAGGTACAGTTTATTGGTCACCAGAACCATTAAGAAAGGAGGATGAGAGACTCAAGGAGAGAATCATGGAGACTGGTAAAAAGAAGGTGACAAGATGGGGAGGTCTAAATCAGTTGGGACAGGTGAGAAGACTGTGAGCTCCAGGATAAAGAGGGAACAAGTGATGACTCAGATTTTGGACCATGGTATGTTTAATCAACTGGACCATTCCATAAAGGACAGAATTTTGGATGTGGTTCTACACAAAATGAAGCAGGCTAAAAATATGCAGGAGTGAATGCTATTTACCAATGGTGGCCATGCTACTGTCCAGTCTAGGTGGAAGAAGGGCAAGAAAAACACAGTGATGTGAAAGTTGACTGGAATGGATTATACCAAGATGTAGGAGAATCAACAATGCTTGATGGGTCTGGAACAATATAAGACAGTAAACAATGTACTGAAATGGCTCAGAGGTGTAGTAGTCATGACTATGTAGATGAATCAAATGGAAAAGGTCAGTGTTACAATGGAATGCGAGGCTACAAATTAAGGAAGACACAGGGCATGCAAAGGTGAAAGGGAGTGAATGAGGACAAAATAGAGGCATAGTACAAAGAGGGAAGCAGAAGGGTCACTAATGAGTTGTGGGTAGCAAAGCAGTATAATATGAAAGATGATTCACATTAGATGTCAAGAAAGAGTAACAAATGCATTTTAATTACAGAAAAGAAAAGAGAAAAGGAAGGTCAGACCTGACCAGACCAAGCAAAGAAAATCAGGAATGACTACAAAAAGTATCCAGTGGATGAATATTTTGCTTCAATCTTTGCAAATGTGAGCAAGAGGGTGGCACCATGCTGTGATAAAAGCAGGACATAGTGAAGAGACTAGTGGACAGACAACGGTGTAGCAAAGGATAGAGACAGAAGATTTGGAGTTGCCCTTAGGAAGGATGAATCCACTGAAACAAATGGGCTGCCTCACAGAGCTCTCAGGAATCCAGTCAGTAGGTTGTCACATCCCTCCAGTGGAGATCTTCAGCAGATCACCAGTCAATACAGAAGGTAATGAGGGCTGAACTATGGTAACTGTAGTACACACATCGCATGAACAATGGTAACTGTAGTACAACTCACATCGCATGAATGATGGTAACTGTAGTACACTCACATCGCATGAACGATGGTAACTGTAGTACACTCACATCGCATGAACGATGGTAAGTGTAGTACACTCACATCGCATGAACAATGGTAACTGTAGTACACTCACATCGCATGAACGATGGTAACTGTAGTACACTCACATCGGATGAACGATGGTAACTGTAGTACACTCACATAGCATGAACGATGGTAAGTGTAGTACACTCACATCGCATGAACAATGGTAACTGTAGTACACTCACATCGCATGAACAATGGTAACTGTAGTACACTTACATCGCATGAACAATGGTAACTGTAGTACACACATCGCATGAACGATGGTAACTGTAGTACACTCACATCGCATGAACGATGGTAACTGTAGTACACTCTCATCGCATGAACGATGGTAACTGTAGTACACTCTCATCGCATGAATGATGGTAACTTTAGTACATTCTGGTCGATTTCTTTGAAACAGTCACCAAGGCCATTGACGAGGGGAAGGTGGTCCACACAGCCTACCTGGACCTCACAAAAGCCTTCGATACAATACCCCACTCGGGCATTATAGATAAGCTCACCAGCTTAAATATAAACCCCTATGTCACTAGATGGGTTGCAAACTGGCTCAAGGACAGAACCCACATGGTTAGAATTGCTGGAGCCATGTCAGACTCCAAACCAGTTAGAAGTGGCGTCCCACAAGGCTCAGTCCTGGGACGTCTCTTGTTCGGTATATATTTCTCGGAGGTACAGGCCAACACGGAAGGACTGTGGCTGACCAAGTTCGCAGATGACTGCAAACTGGGCACCATAATCGACTCTCCAGCCGACACAAGCATCCTCCAAAAGGGCCTCATAGAAACAGACAACTGGTGCAACAGCCATGGCCTCAAGCTAAACGCCAAAAAGTGTATAGTCATTCCCTTCGGCAAAAACAAAGTGCCCACAAATTACCACATAGATGGTAATCCATTAAGTACGGAAGAAGTAATTAGGGACCTGGGGACCCAAGTTGATAGCAATCTCTCATTCGACAACCACATGGCCAAAGTGGTTAGAAAAACATTTTATATAGCCCACCTAATCATGAAAGGATTCACATCTAGATCAGGGGAGGTCATCGTGCTTCTTTACTCATCCCTCATCAGGTCCATAATTGAGTACAATGCCCCTTTTGGGATGTACCTTACCAGTCACCTGCAGCAACTGGAAAGACCCCAAAAGTACCTCACCAAGAGGATCAAAGGGCTCAAACAGATGCCATATGCTGCCCAGCTAAAAAACTCCAGCTCTACTCAGTGGCATACCGCCTGCTCAGAGGCGATCTGTGCCTGACGTATAAAGCCATGTCCAACCCGGAATTAATGGACATGCTGCACCTCAGAAAATCCAAATCCCATCGAGCTACGCGCTCGAGAGACTTGAACCTCAGCACTGAAATAAATAGGACATGCTGGAGGGACAGATTCATAACCCAGAGGCTCCCTTCACTCTGGAATAAAATCCCAGTCCAGGTTAGGCAGAGTCCCTCATTGACTCTCTTCAAGAGGAATCTTGATGAGTGGATGGAAGATCGTAGATTTACTCCGGGTATCACTTCTGTGTCACTGTTAGACAGAGGCACAGTATATTAACCTCGAAAAAGGACATAGCAAAATTCATTTAAAATGGGTGGCAAAAGCCAAACACACACTGGCTAGGCTTGTAAATGCCCTAGGGCAGATAGCCTAGTAAGAACCTATGAACCCACATCACAGGAGCAGAAAAAGGAAAATTCAGTGACATACACACCTGGTAATCTAACAGCTCCTCATAGTTCCACAAATTCTTACTAAGCTTACAGCCAATGAGACACTATGAAGCTTAGACATATTACCCAATATATGGAAGACAACTGCAGGAAAAAATGTGATGAAAAGATTGGAACACAGCAGTGTCCATGACCACAACCAGTGTAGGTTTAAATAGGATATTGTATTGAATGTCTGCAAAATAAATGCCAAACAGAAGAGGCAAAAATAAGTAGCACACAGAGTAACCACCCTCTCCAACCTCTGTAACGTTTTTAAAGAAGCTTACCATCATATGAATCCTACCATGGTCATACAAAAGGTACAGTGACACAGCGGATAACATTGTTGCCTCACAGCGACAGGTTCTCCGGTTTAATTCTCTGGTGGAGTGCCTTCTGTGTGAAGTCTGCATGTCCTCACTGTGTTTGTGTGGGTTTCTTCTGAGTGCTTTGGTTTCCTCCCACATGGGTTTCTTCTGAGTGCTTTGGTTTCCTCCCACATTGCAAAGACATGCAGTAGGTGGACTGGACACTCTAAATTGGCTATAGGTGTGAGTATGTATGTGAGTGCATGGTGTGGAAGACCTACCATGGCAGGCAAGCCACCCAGCAATGTAAACAGTGAATCTAGATGATTATTAGTGTTGAAGCCAAAGAAGAATTCAAGGGCAGACAGGTAGAAATAGCTGACAAATAGGCCTTTACAGAAGAATAAGCCATGCCAGACTTGAGCAACTCACACAAATAGGAGAGAACCAGAGGGAGTCCCACTGAAAAAGGTTCCTGGTTATTTGCATATCACCAGACAGAAAATCTCTTCCATTTGAACATATAAGACTTTTTGGATGCAGGTTTTCTTGCCTCCTGTAAAACCCTAAGTACATCCTCAGAAAAGAGATGCCTAATGAAGATCAAAAACCCCTATCACCCACGGTGTCAGTTGAATAGTGGACAAGTGAGGATGGATGAGTGACCCTTTGTCCTGTGTGAAGAGTTCCAACCAGTGTGGTAATGTGATGATTGCCCCTGGCCAGGGGAGGAGCCAGTGCTGTCTTAGCCAAAAGGGAGTCACTAACAAAACTTTTGGGAGTTCAGCTGAATTTTCTGAAGGGCTCTTAGAAGTAGAAGAAAATTAGAAGTAGACAAAGGGGTGGGAAGGTAGAAAGAAACATACTCCTCCAAAGAAAAGAAAGGGCTTCACTCTTCCACACCAGATGGCATGGCACTCTGGAACAGAAAAGAGGGTGTTGCCTGTTCAGTGGGAGGCAAAAAGATCTGCCTGAAGAATACGCCACCAATGGAGTATGTCCAGAAATGTGTGTCTATGAAGCATCCATTCATGAAGCTGTGTTTTGGATCTGCTCAATGTGTCTGCCACTAAATTGTTAACTGATAACTGAGAGGTAGAGCTTGGGCCTGAAGAGCCAACCTACAAAGAAAGTAAGACTTTGTGCCCCCTTGCTTGTTGACATGCCACATCACTGTGGTGTTTTCCGTGTAAACCTTCAGAGGGCCTGGAGAGAGCATGGGGTGAAAAGCTTGAAGGGCCAGAATCAGAGCTCTCATCTCTTTGATGTTGATAGGGTCTGACCTCTGTTGGGGGAGGGGAAGACATTGGACTTTCATATGGTCACAAGAATCCCCCATCCTGTGTCTGAAGCATCGTTGAATAGTTCTTAAAAAGGAACTGGAGGCTGGAAGGGCAGGCCTGGGTTGAGAGAAAATTGCTGAATCCACCACTTGAATTCCCACTTTAGACAATGAAGGAGAGGCACATTGAAATCCAGAGGGTGACAATGCTGAAGCCAAACTGATCTGAGGTAGTATTGAAGCTTTCACATGTGCAGTCTGGCAAGAGGGATCATTGGAATAGAACAAGCCAAGAATCCCAGGGCTCAACAAATCTCTTCAGCTGAAATAGGAAGAGGAAGAAGAGACTGAAAGAAAGCTATCAAGGACAGAACTTTTGAAGGTGGAAGAGAGGCCAAAATTGGCACTGTCTGAATCCTGCAACCCAGATGCACATAGTCCTGACAGGGAGTCAGGACAGACTTTTGAAAGTTAGTAGTGAACCCTAGACTTTGGAGCAGAGATGTGGTGAACTCCAAATCTTGTAACAAGTGACTGTGAGAGGGCTGCTGAAGCAACAAGTCATGTAGATAGAGAAAATCTGAGTGCCTTGGAGCCTGCAAAAGGCAATTGCAGGAGCTAGGCATTTTATGAATCCCCTTGGGGTAGTAGAGAAGCCAAAGGGCAAAGTAGAGAACTGAAAATGAGAGAAAGAAAAAATGCAAAACCTTCCTGAAAAGAGGGTGAACAGGAATATGAAGGCAAGCATCCTTGAAATCCAGGAACACTAGAAAAGCCTGCGGTAGAATAAGATGAAATAGAATTTGAAGAGTGCTTACTCTTCCAAAAGGAAGGAATTTTGAGAAAAGTTTTGAGTAAAAAGAGATCCAAAATAGGTTTTCAAGTGTCCTCATTTTGAGGACCAGATACATCTTGGAGAAAAAACATTTCCTACCTGAGAAGGAGGGACAGGCTGAATAGTTCCTTGTCCAACAAGGACCCAAAAACTTTCAAGAAATTAAGTTGTTCCACAGGAGGTTGAGGAATCCCTGAAAAAAAGAGGGAGAGCCTTCCACACCATGAAGTAGCCCATGAATGATGAATGACCATGAATGATAGGTAGAACCCAATAATCCAAGGTGATGATATGCGAGTTTGGAATACAGAGGGAGAGCTAAAGGGGCAAGGGAACCTGACCAAAGAGTGGGGTGGGGGGAGAAGACATTAAAGAGAACCAGGCCTGTCTGATAAAGGAGGCTTCTGAGCCACAGGAGCCTGAAAAGACTTAGCAGGAGGAGCTCGCCTGCCACCCTTCCTGCCTTCAGTGGTCTGATGAGGCTGCTTGCGAACAAAGACTGACATAGTAGGATAGTTCCCTGGAACTTAGGGATGGGGACACAAAGGTATGTTTAAGATCCTGCAAGGCTTTACCTTTTCCCACTGAAGAGACTTAACCATATCAGTAACAGCAGTATCAAAAAGATCTTTATTATCCAAAGGAGCATCTAGTAACTTGGCCTTAAGGTAAAGACTGCAGGTGAAGCCAAGAATAATGCCTTATGACAGACCAAAAAAGCAACAGCATCATAGCTACACTTACTAGAGTGATGAGCCACCTGAGACGTAGAACCTAATATAGACAGAGAAGAGCTTTTGCTTCAGAATCAGAGAGATCAGAAATAACCTGACAAGCCTAGGCAGTCAAGGCCAGAGCATACCTGGTTATTTGGGGCTGACAGGGTGAAAGCCCAAAAGGCCAAAGTAGAAGCAGTATAAACCTTCTTGCCAATTCTCTACATTGCCCTACACTCTCTATCTGAAGAAAAAAGGTTAGAAGAGGGCAAACATTTTAGAAGACTTGTCAGAGGAGACTGATACCATAGCAGGATCAACAGAATGACATTTAAATAAGAATTGACAATCCTCAGGAAACTTATAGAACCTTTCAGCTTTCTTGGGAGCAGGAGGCTAAGAATCAGGAGACTTGGAAGCAGCTATAAAGGTGTCTAACAAAGCAGCACTGCAGAGGGTTTAGGAGTGCCCACCTGAAGCAGCTCATAACATCTTTTCTGGATATCAGACACTTGAGAAGGATCCTACTTGAAGTATTTCAGCATTGTAACTATAGTGTTTACAAAAGACAACTTTTCAAAAGGGGACTCGGGACTTAGGCTCTTCTTCATCAGAATGGTAAGCCAAAGGTGAAGGCATCTGGGAAGAGTGGGGGCTCATCATCAGACTCTGAATCTTCATCTGAGGAATTGGGTTCCCTAGCTGTCATGGAAGGAGTAGGAGCCCGGGGGGGGGGGGGGGTAAGCACATAAACCCTTGTGGAGGCTTAAGATCCATTAAGTCATTGATCAGGCCCTGAGTAAACTCCTACGATTCCCTTTGAGGATCATATGGGTGTACAGAAGTAAGCAGGGACATCACCCCTAACCAACAGAGGTTCTCACCCTTGACAAAATTTGATGAGTACACAAAATGTCTTCCCTGAGCAAAACTGCAGAATCTCTCTGATGTCCTTTGAGATAACCAACTATGGTTCGATGTCTGCAGCAGATGCCTGCAAAGCCTCAGAGGACATGTGAAAGGAAGGATCCATGCTGGCCTCCAAAGGGGTCATGGCAGAGGAATCTGATATAGACACCAGATGTCCTACACAACACAGCAAAAGAATCCAGCCAAGATTTCTTAGATTCCTCCATTCTACCTTGGGCTAACAATTTAAGCCTCTGTTTCTCAAGACAGATGGGTACAAACACTTTGCAAATGCTGCAGGATGTATGGTCATGGGAAGCACTCAGGCAAAAAAGAGACTGTTCGTGATGATCCTGATGGGGAATCTGCCTCCCACACTGAAATGTTCCCTTCTTGGATGACCTGAACTCTAGGTAACCAAAAAGTAACAAGAGCAAAAAAAAAAACAAAACAAAAATTCCTACCAGGGCACTTATCTGACAGCTAGGTTTTCAGCACAGCAAAAAGGGCTTTCAGACCGATGAGTGATGATGCTGTTTGGACTGGCTGCAAAGAAGTTCTGGGTAACTGCTTCTGTATGGGGACTATATGTGTGATGTACAGTGGTATACTGGCTGGATGGTGAGCTATCCTTGGCAGGAGATCCCTACTGTGAAGAATAATGCAACAGTGGTATAGAATGGCATCCTTAGTGATACACATTTGGGAATACTAAGTTAATGAAAGGATTACAGTGGTCATGGATGCAGATCATGTAGTCCATGCTGCCTACCTGCACTGTGCCAAGGACTTTGATACTGTCTCCCATGCTGGAATTCATCTAAATCAGGATCCATTTGCTGAGGTGTACCTGATTTCTAGCTCTGAACTTGAAATATCATTCTCTGAGTCAGAGAAAAAAAAAATGGGTAATTTCATTGAAAAAAAACTTAATGGTACAGTTTTGTGAGTCCCACATATTCCTTAGTTTGTAAATAAAAGGTTTTCTAATTCAGGCATACTAATACCAAAGCTCAGATCCAGCAAATCCAAAAGAACACACATGGAAGCAGTTCTTTCCACAGAAAAGAAGGGTACTATTTTGAAATGATAAGCACGTCTGTAAGTGTGGGCCTTCATCAAATCTATTTAGAGAGAGAGAGACACACACACACACACACACACACACACACACACACACACACACACACACACACACACACAGTTCAGAAAACCAAAAAATATATATATATATATATATATATATATATATATATACAAAACTTCAAGTCATACGGCCAGGACTATATGCCTGAAGTTTTGAAACTTCGAATGTTTTGAATGGAGATCGCAGTACCGGCAGAATGGGAAATTTACCCTTTTAAGCAATGTAGTGCATTCTCTGAGTTGGTATATTTAATTAGCAGGGGGTGTGGGGAGACAAAACATTAAAAATAGATTAATTTAATTTATTTTTTTTCTTTTTAATGTTCAGGTTTCCAAAACTTCGATCATATGGCCTCGGCCATATAAATTTAAAAGTTTTAGAACTTTGATAATCTAACATAGATCCATATGTGTGTGTGTGTGTGTGTGTGTGTGTGTGTATACATGCCGAATATATATATATATATATATATATATATATACATATATAATAAAAAAAAAATATATATATATATATATATATATATATATATATATATATATATATATATATATCCGGCATGTATACATATATACACACACACACACACACACACACACACACATATATATATATATATATATACAAGCCAGTGCATTTCTTTGTGCCGGTCCCAAGCCCGGATAAATGGGGATGGTTGCATCAGGAAAGGCATCCGGCATAAAATTTTGCCAAATCTTACATGCAGACAACAGTACAGAAATACATACCAGATTGGTTGAGACCCGGATTAACAATGACCGCCACCAGTACTGTTGGCCAACAGGGGGCTGGCGGAAATTGGGCTACTGTTGTCCGAAGGAGAAGAGAGGGAAGGCATGCCCGAAGGCAGGTAAAGGCTAGGACTGTGATAGTGAGGGGTCAGAACTTTGAATGTTGGCAGTATGACTGGTATACGGAGAGAGCTAGCTGATATGATGGACCGAAGGAAGGTTGGTATATGTGTATGCAAGAGACCAGATGGAAGGGGAGCAAGGCTAGGTGTACTGGAGGTGGTTTCAAATTGCTTTATCATGGTCTGGAAGGGAGGAGAAATGGTGTAGACATTATCCTGAAGGAACAGTATGCTAAGAGTGTTTTGGAGGTGAAAAGAGTGTCAGGTAGAGTGATATTTATGCAGCTGGAAATTGATGGTGTAATGATGAATGTTGTTAGTGCATATGCTCCACTAGTTGGATGTGCGATGGATGAGAAAGAAACATTTTGGAGTGAGTTGGATGAAGTGGTGATGAATGTACCAAAGGGTGAGAGGCTGGTGATTGGTGCAGATTTCAATGGGCATGTTGGTGAAGGGAACAGAGGGGATGAGGAAGTGATGGGTAGGTATGGTGTTAAGCAAAGGAATGCAGAAGGTCAGATGATAGTGGATTTTGCAAAAAAGGATGGACATGGCTGTGATAAATACTTATTTTAACAAGATAGAGGAGCATAGGGTGACATACAAGAGTGGAGGAAGATGCACACATGTGCATTATATCTTATGTAGAAGGGCCAGTCTGAAGGAGATTGGAGATTGTAAAGTGGTGGCAGGGGAAAGTGTCATTAGGCAGCATAGGATGGTGGTTTGTAGGATGACATTTGTGACCAAGAAGAGGAGGATGAGTGTGAGGGCAGCACCAAGGATCAAATGGTGGAGATTGAAAAAGGGTAATTGTGAGGTGATGTTTAGGGAAGAGTTAAGACAGGCACTGGGTGGCAGTGAAGAGTTACTGAATAGCTGGGTAACTACAGCAGAGCTAGTAAGAGAGATGGCTAGAAAGGTGCTTGGTGTGACATCTGGAAAGAGGAAGGAGGACAAGGAGACCTGGTGGTGGAATGAAGAAGTACAGGAGACTATACAGAGAAAGGGGTTGGTGAAGAAGAAGAAGTGGGATTGTCAAAGAGATGAGGAAAGTAGACAGGAGTATAAGGAGATGAGGTGCATGGCAAAGAGAGAGGTGGCAAAGGATAGGGCGTATGAAGAGTTGTATAAAAGGTTGGACACTAAGGAGGGAGAAAAGGACCTGTATGGACTGGCTAGACAGAGGGACCGAGCTAGTAAAGATGCGCAGCAGGTAAGGGTGATAAAGGATAATGAAGGAAACATACTCACAATTAAGGAGAGTGCGTTGAGCAGATGGAAAGAGTACTTTGAGGGGTTGATGAATGAAGAGAATGAGTGAGAGAGAAGGTTGGATGATGTGCGGATAGTGAATCATGAAGTGCAGTGGATTAGCAAGGAGGAAGTAAGGATAGCTATGAAGAGGATGAAGAATGGAAAGGCTGTTGGCCCAGATGACATACCTGTGGAAGCATGGAGGTGTTTAGGTGAAATGGCAGTGGAGTTTTTAACTAGATTGTTTAATGAAATCTTGGAAAGTGAGAGGATGCCTGAGGAATGGAGAAAGTGTTTTGGTACCAATTTTTAAAAATAAGGGTGATGTGCAGAGCTGTAGTAACTACAGAGGGATTAAACTGATCAGTCACAGCATGAAGTTATGGGAAAGAGTAGTGGAATCTAGGTTAAGAAGGGAGGTGATGATTAGTGATCAGCGGTATGGTTTCATGTCAGGAAAGAGCACTACAGATATGATGTTTGCTCTGAGAGTGTTGATGGAGAAGTACAGAGAAGGTCAGAAGGAGTTGCATTGTGTTTTTGTGGATTTAGAGAAAGCATATGACAGGGTGTCTAGAGAGGGGTTGTGGTATTGTATGAGGAAGTCACAGCATGAAGTTATGGGAAAGAGTAGTGGAATCTAGGTTAAGAAGGGAGGTGATGATTAGTGATCAGCAGTATGGTTTCATGCCAGGAAAGAGCACTACAGATGCGATGTTTGCTCTGAGAGTGTTGCTGGAGAAGTACAGAGAAGGTCAAAAGGAGTTGCATTGTGTTTTTGTGGATTTAGAAAAAGCATATGACAGGGTGCCTAGAGAGGAGTTGTGGTATTGTATGAGGAAGTCGGGCATGTCAGAGAAGTATGTAAGAGTGGTACAGGATATGTACAAGGGTAGTGTGACAGTGGTGAGGTCTGCGGTGGGAGTGATGGATGCGTTTAAGGTGGAGGTGGGATTACATCAAGGATCAGCTCTGAGCAATTTCTTATTTGCAGTGGTGATGGACAGGTTGACAGATGAGCTCAGACAGGAGTCCCCATGGACTATGATGTTTGCAGATGACATTGTGATCTGTAGTGAGAGTAGGGAACAGGTGGAGGAGACCCTGGAGAGGTGGAGATATGCTCTAGAGAAAAGAGGAATGAAGGTCAGCAGGACTAAGACAGAATATATGTGTGAGAGGGAGGATAGAGGAATGGTGAAGATGCAGGGAGTACAGGTGGTGAAGGTGGATGAATTTAAGTACTTGGGATCAACAGTTCAGAGTAATGGTGAGTGTGGAAGAGAGGTGAAGAAGAGAGTACAGTCAGGATGGAGTGAGTGGAGAAGAGTGTCAGGAGTGATTTGTGACAGACGAGTACCAGTAAGAGTGAAAGGGAAGTTCTACAAGAGGGTAGTGAGACCAGCTATGTTATATGGGTTGAAGACAGTGGCATTGACAAAAAGGCAGGTGTCCGAGCTTGACGTGGCAGAGTTGAAGATGTCAAGATTTGCACTGGGTGTAACGAGGATGGACAGGATTAGGAATAAGTATATTAGAGGGTCAGCCCAGGTTGGAAGGTTTGGAGACAAAGCCAGAGAGGCAAGACTACGTTGGTTTGAACATGTGCTGAGGAGGGATGCAAAGTATATTGGGAAAAGATGCTAAGAATGAAGCTGCCAGGTAACAGGAAAAGAGGAAGGCCTAAGATAAGGTTTATGGATGTGGTGAGAGAGGACATGCAGGTGGTTGGTGTGACAGAGCAAGATGCAGAGGACAGGAAGAAATGGAAACAGTTGATCTGCTGTGGCGACCTCTAACAGGAGCAGCCCAAAGAACAAGAAGATATATATATATATGGTTCCCCTTTATAATTATGAAATACTGAAATCTCAAATTTCAGTATTTCGCGATCATAAAGGTGAAACCTTCAAACATCAAACCTTCACTCATAACACCTCTTCTAGATATCAGACAATTGAGAAGAATCCCACTTCAAGTATTCCAGCATTGTAGCTATAGTGTTTACAAAAGACAACTTTTCAAATGGAGACTCGGGACTTAGGCTCTTCTTCATCAGAATGGTAAGCCAAAGGTTAAGGCATCTGAAAAGAGTAGGGACTCATCATCAGACTCTGAATCTTCATCTGAGGAATTGGGTTCCCTAGCTGTCATGGAAGGAGGAGGAGTCCAAGGGGGAGTAAGCACATAAACTCTTGTGGAGGCTTAAGGCCCATTAAGTCATTGATCAGGCCCTGAGTAAACTCCTACCATTCCCCCTGAGGATCCTATGGGTGTACAGAAGTAAGCAGGGACATCACCCCTAACCAGTCGAGGTTCTGACCCTTGACAAAATTTGATGAGTACACAAAATGTTTTCCCTGAGCAAAACTGCAGAATCCCTCTGATGTCTTTTGAGATAACCAACTATGGTTTGATGTCTGCAGCAGATGCCTGCAAAGCCTCAGAGGACATGTGAAAGGAAGGACCCATGCTGGCCTCCAAAGGGGTCATGGCACAGGAATCTGATATAGACACCAGATGTCCTACACAGCACAGCCAAAGAATCCAGCCAAGATTTCTTAGATTCCTCCATTCTACCTTGGGCTAACAATTTAAGCCTCTGGTTCTCAAGACAGATGGCCAGGAAAGACAAGGGACTTCCAACAGTCTTGGGTACAAACACTTTGCAAATGCTGCAGGATGTATGGTCATGGGAAGTACTCAGGCAAAAAAGAGACTGTTCGTGATGATCCTTATGGGGAATCTGCCTCCCACACTGAAATGTTCCCTTCTTGGATGACCTGAACTCTAGGTAACCAAAAAGTAACAAGAGCAAAAAAAAAAAAACCAAAACAAAAATTCCTACCAGGGCACTTATCTGACAGCTAGGTTTTCAGCACAGCAAAAAGGGCTTTCAGACCGATGAGTGATGATGCTGTTTGGACTGGCTGCAAAGAAGTTCTGGGTAACTGCTTCTGTATGGTGACTATATGTGTGATGTACAGTGGTATACTGGCTGGATGGTGAGCTATCCTTGGCAGGAGATCCCTACTGTGAAGAATAATGCAACAGTGGTATAGAATGGCATCCTTAGTGATACACATTTGGGAATACTAAGTTAATGAAAGGATTACAGTGGTCATGGATGCAGATCATGCAGTCCATGCTGCCTACCTGCACTGTGCCAAGGACTTTGATACTGTCCCCCATGCTGGAATTCATCTAAATCAGGATCCATTTGCTGAGGTGTACCTGATTTCTAGCTCTGAACTTGAAATATCAAACCTCTGAGTCAGAGAAAAAAAACTTGGGTAATTCCATTGAAAAAAACTTAATGGTACAGTTTTGTGAGTCCCACATATTCCTAATAAATAATTCCAAATAAAAGGTTTTCTAATTCAGGCATACTAATACCAAAGATCAGATCCAGCAAATCCAAAAGAACACACATGGAAGCAGTCCTTTCCACAGAAAAGAAGGGTACTATTTTGAAATGATAAGCACGTCTGTAAGTGTGGGCCTTCATCAAATTTATTTAGAGAGAGACACACACACACACACACACACACACACACACACACACACACACACACACACACACACACACACACACACACACACACACACACACACACACACACACACACACACACACACACACACACACAGTTCAGACAACCAAAGTATCAACACGTGTGTGTGCGATATATATATATATATAGATCTCTATCAGATTATCAAAGTTTCAAAACTTCAAGTCATATGGCCGAGACTATATGACTGTAGTTTTGAAGCTTCAAATGTTTTGAATGGAGATCGCAGTACTGGCAGAATGGGAAATTTACCCTTTTCAGCAATGTAGTGCATTCTCTGAGTTGGTATATTTAATTAGCAGAGGGTGTGGGGAGAAAAAACATTAAAAATAGATTAATTTCATTTATTTTTTTTCTTTTTAATATTCAGGTTTCCAAAACTTCGATCATATGGCCTCGGCCATATAAATTTAAAAGTTTTAGAACTTCAGTAATCTAACATAGATCAATATGTGTGTGTATATATTTATATATATATATATATATATATATATATATATATATATATATATATATATATATATATATATATGGTTCCTCTTTATAATCACAAAATACTGAAATCTCAAATTTCAGTATTTCTCAATCATAAAGGCGAAACCTTCAAGCACCGAACCTTCACAATCCCGAAACTATAAGTCCCGAACACACAGCATACACCACACTACACTTAACACAACACCCACACTACAAAACAAGCACACAAAACAAAACACCACACGCCTACACTAAACATAAGCAGTGGGGCAAACCCCCCCTGCACCCACCATGTGGGGGGCTGTGCCCCCTACTTATATATATAACTCCGAGATTGCAAAAACAGTAAAAGACAGTACACTCACATCCAAACATCCCAGTCCCACACATGCACACACACACACACACACACACACACACACACACACACACACACACACACACACACACACACACACACACACCAAAACATCCAACAATTACACACTCATACGTACACCTTCCTACCCTAACCCACAAATACAACTTACTCTCTCACATTCACTCAAACTCCCAAGCAAAACCCTTGCAAAACACTCACTTACCATAGATTCCATGTAAATCCATACACTACACTGAGCAACATCCAAAACTAACTGCACACGTCATGTAACGTAAAGCCATAACCACAAATTCAAAATGTTCGAATTCGCGATTATGCACTTTCGACATTTTAAACATTTGCCTTTATGGTTGCGAAATACTGAAATTCGAGATTTCAGTATTTTGCGATTATGAAGGGGAGCCATTTTTATATATATATATATATATATATATATATATATATATATATATATATATATATATATATATAGGATGTACTTCACTTGACCTAAAACTCATTTGACGGACACCTATTTGACCAACACCCAATTGACCTCAATTTTATTTGACTGACAACTCATTTGACTCACTCCCATTCCACAGTTGTAGTGCAAAAAGCAAATGAACTTGGGTCATGCATGGTGTAAACTGGAGATGGTAGCATAGCTAGGTGAAATGGAAGCTATACCCAGTTTAGTTCCCAAGGAGTCCTAGCCTGAAAACAGTGTCCCAAATGGCAGGCATTAGCTGAGAATAATCAGGTAAAAATCCAGTAAGATGTCTTCAAATATGCTGTCTCAAGTGAATATACAAAACAAGGGTGGACGTTTAACACTGAATACTCATAGTGACAGACTGTATGCTGTCCCACCAAAGCAATTGCGTGTAACTGTTCGTGATCTGGTTAACACCGTTGACTGTAACACTAGTAATAACAACCCTACCTCTCAACTTCTTTGATGAAGGATTCTGGACAAAACCAGCAATGATGGGAGGTCAAAGGACCAAAATCAAGGGCAAGTTTTAAATGTTGATCTTCTAAACTTAGAACAAAAGGTTTTGTGTGAACATGCATTTTCTGAAGAAAGTCTAAAACTCACAAGTGAGTCATTATATAGTGGCTGGAATCTTCAATGATTTTTGTCAGAAAACAACACATTTTCTGAAAAAATAGGCCCAAAATATAAAGCAGATATTTGAACGTTCTACAAATTTCTGGATAGGTGATAGGTATGATGCTAGTTAAAATAACTTGCCTCATACTTTTCCTTCCTTGGATGTCAGTTTTGTTTCTAATTTGATTGTTCTTTTTATTCTGTATTGTATCCTGAGTTACATGTGTGTGTTAAAATGGAAGTAATGAATCTGTGGTTGTGTAACAGAGAGAGAAGTCATAAAGAATAACACTGCCTCAGTAAAATGATCTTGTTAATGATGCTTTTCACAAGAGCTGTTTTGCAAATAATCACAATTAATGTTGATCATATTTGTAAGTATAACAATATGCTTTGACAGAATCAGTCCAGAGCTCCGAATGTATGGCACATTAGTAGTGCACCCCCATAATTTGTAATTTCAAAGAGAGGTTTCTCAGTCTTCGGATATGTGATAAGTAAAAAAAAATGTTAGAATGCTTTAATATATTATAGAAATGTACCATAGCCATTGCCACTGTAAGATTATTGTAGTACATTGCCATTTTAACAGTGCATGCATCCCATGATGCATTGCATTTTGAAAGTATAGCCAAGACTGTTCAGAGTTCACAAATGTTAAAATCATTTCTATTAGTCCCCCATTAAGTATAGAATAAAAGTTACCAGCTTGACTAAAATGCTGGTGACAACTGACATTTCTGCCTTGACTATCAGCTATGTCTGTGTAACCAGTGGTGTTGCATCATGACAGTGCGTAAGGTAGAAACAAAATGATAACCAGTGCTACCAGGCACGTGCTAAAATGTAACTGGGTTTTAAGGTGAGTATTTGCATTTGAAAAAGACACCACCACCAATTAATATGTGCTGATGAAACAGCTATTTTATGTGTTTGCTAATTCATTATTTTATTTGGATATTTCTCTTGGGCCACTATCTGCCGCAACACACTAGTATAGTGGGATAAAATACTGTGTGTGTCTCAAGGAGTGGGGCAAATTAAATGTTCTTCTCATCTACAGAGGAATGTTTTTTGGAATGTGACTTCAGATGTAATTATCTTCTTTGTCAACCTATGAACTCACTTAGCACTTACATTTCTGGCCGGCTCACTAAACTGTACACTAGAAAATGGCAAAAAGTAACTGTTTTCAAACTCCGTATATATGTGGACAGGATGATGGTATCAAAAATGCTGTGATGGTGTGTAAATCATAAATCATGTACTGTAAGCATATGAATATCAATCAAACGATTTCTCTTTCAAGTGACTGCATCTGTGCTGCTGTATAACAACACTGAAAGATTTGCAGCACTTATAATGTAGCTTCAGATCAGTCTGTCTGCAAATGTCACTCCTGCCTATATCATTATATTATTATCAGATCCTTTCCTGTTCAGACTGCAAAGGTCACTCCTGCCTAGTCTTCATATTATTTTCAGGCCCTTTCCAATTTAGAACTTGTGTGTAAACGATACAGGCAGGGTTGGGCCTAATACTGTAAATATGACATTAGGCTTTATGAAATTTAAACAAAAGTGCACTGGAGGGCAGTGTTAGCACAGGAATTGTGCCAAGTCTCAGCACTGTAATGATGTTTGCTGAAAAATCCTTTGGGAATACAGACATCATTTTTAGCAGTCCCTTGTGTTTGATGTTATATAGTAACTTTTTTTCTAAGCGGTTTTCCTATTACTCACATAAAGCTAACTATCAAATCTTGGTTTAGAAGGCTCACAACTCTGTGTAGCCTGGATTTAAGGGCAGCAAAGTAGAATTTACTCACTGAATCTGTTCAGTAAGGAAGTTGCAGGAAAAGATGTAATACTGAGGTGTTTTGTGAATATTAGAGGTAGCTGAGGCACCTTATGAAATAGTAAATATGAATAGCTCATATTCTCTCACAATGACAAGGTGAGGAATGATAGAGACTTGCTATGCTATGGTGTCATGGGATATAATGCCTTATCTGTGACATGAACACAACATGAATTTAGAACAGGTTAATGAAACCAGTATATCTGGGCTGAGTAAAGCAGTCAGTAAACAGTGGCATTTATCAAAATTACTGTCTGCCACCCAGTTACATAACAAATTAGTAGAAATGCAAGTTCAGTATTCTGGTGTCATTGAGTAAAACAAGAAACAATATAATGTAGCAAACCATACAGAAGGGTACTCACTCGGGCAATATGATCTTCACTCTGTGTAACAGTACAGATTTAAATGCAGTATGATGCATGTAGAGAGAATACTGGACAGAATCCACTTAGCTTTATGCTCCACAAACACACAGCATGGAACGGTATTTAATTATAATTTAAATTAATGTTGATAGAAAATTAGTTTAATAAATGCTGTATTGTATAGTCATGATGACTACATGAGCCATCTAGTACTGTGTTAATTTTGTGTGAAGTATACCTTTCTAGTAAAATGTTTCATGATACTGCATTGCTCCTTTCTCTAGGGTATTATCACAATGTGCTATAAGAACTGCACCCTATGATCACAGAAGACTTGATTCAAGGTGGTACAGAAGGGTGAGATGAAATGAGAACAACAGGGGTGCTTTGTGACTGTATTAATGAAGGATTGCAATTGAACCAGAAGAAGAAAGTATCGAACAAGAGACAATCAATATAATGAAACAAAGGGCAGGATAGGTCGTTGATGAAGGGGGGGACTATGATATCATGTCTTTAATAATGCTGTAAAAGCGCCCATGCATTTGAATGAAGGTAACCCTTGAGCTGGCAAGGGCTACAGAGGAATTGCTAAAAAAAAGTATGAAGTCACACTGCAAAACAGAAAAAAATATGGAGATTACTCTATTACAATGGGTGGAAGGAAGTCTGGAGAAAAGCATATTTTGCACAATTACAAAGTGAAGTAGTCATATCTGAATTTATTCAGAATTTGAAAATCAGAAGGTGGTTGTTAGCAGGAAATATCAAGAAATATAACAGTAATCAGTGGAGTACCGCTGGTTCAGTGCTAGGACCAGTCTTGTTTATTGTATTTGTGCATGGTATCTTACTGGGTTAGGGGCAGAAAGCTTTCAAGTTAACTTTTTTTATTCATTCATGTTTCTTTACAGGGGTAAACATCTACACTCAGGACTTCAACTATTCTGAAGAAGTCCTGAGAGTAGCAAGAAAAAAGTGCTTAATCATTCAATAAACATTTGAACTTTTTGCTTGGCTACCTTTGTGTGTCTGTATTAGTGCACTTTGCTCCTGGCCACCTGGTATATGATTATCAATTTTTTTTTTTTTTTTTTTTTTTTTTTTTTTTGTGGCCTTGCTTTGTTTTTACAGACGCATAAGTTTGACTAGTCTTATATGTGAGGCCATAGAAAGAATAATCATTGATCTGATAAATAATGACATATGAAACCTCCAAACACAGTAGCCAACCCAATTCAGCTTTGGCAGGAGCAGATAATGCCTACTGAATCTGTTGGATTTCTTTGAGAAAGTCACTAAGGCCATGGATGAGGATAAAACATTACATACCACCTACCTTGACCTGGCCAAGGCATTTCACACAATATACCACTCTATAAATAAACTCTCAGAACTGGGCATAAATCCCTGTGTCACCACATGGATAACCAGTTGGCTCATAGACAGTACACATGGGGTTAAATTGGATGAATCCAGATCCAAGAAGAGGACAGTTACTAGTGGTTTTCACAGGGCTCAGTTCTGGGACCACTCCCATTCAGAATGTACTTCTCTGAAGTCAAGGCTAATGTGGAAGGCCTCTTGGTTACAAAGCTTGTCAACAACTGCAAGCTGAGGGAAACCATTGAATTCCCCAATGATGTAGACTATATCCTTCAGGAGGGTCTAGTTCAGACAAATGATTGGTGCCAGAACCATGGCCTAAAACTAAATGCAAAAAAAAAAATGTGTTATCATTCCTTTTTAGGAAGTCAAATACCCCTGCAAATTACATCACTAGCACACCACTAACAGTTGACTCAGAAGTGGGAGTTCTAAGTACACAAATAGGTAATAGCCTGACCTTTGACTGCCATGTGTCCTGAGTGGTAAGGAAGTCTTTCTATGTGGCACAACTTAAAAGTAAAGGTATAGCATCCAGATCCAAGGAAATTATAGTCCTGCTGTACTCAATCTTCATTAGAACAGTAATTGAGTGCAGTGCGCCATCTGTCATGTACTTGAACAGGTACTTACAACAGCTGGTGTGACCTCAGAGGTTCATCACAAAGAAAATACAGGGTGTAAACAACATGTCATATGAGAATAGATGAAAAGCACTACTAGCACTTTAGCTTGTCTCCTACTGACTATTAAGGGGTGACCTATGCATGACCTACAAGGCATTCGGAAATCCAGGCCGGATGGAGCTGCTACACATCTGCAAGTCAAACAATACAAGAGTCACCTGATCTAGGGATCCAAACTTAGTCATGGACTCAAACAAAACATGCTGGATGGACAGATGTGTCTCAGAGATTGCCCCTACTCTGGAACTGGTTTCCTATTCACAATAAGCAGAGACCTTCCCTGGCCCTCTTCAAATGCAATTTGGATCAATGGATGTGCCTACGTCACTTATAGTCAGGGTGCACTCTGTAAGATACTCAACGCATAGGCACAAATCCATACTATCCTCTTGCCCCTGGGGGCCATATATGGAGTAAAATTGGGTTATATTGGCTAAGCTTTTTAGCCCTCTTAAGCCATTAGCCTTGTAATCTTCTATGAACCTGTGAACCTACATCTCTTCCTGATTAAAATATAAGGGATGTCTGGAAAAAAATACTGTCACATTAAAATATAAGACATGTCTGAAAAAAATATCTTCTTGGTTAAAAACAAAGATCATACTTTGAAATCGTTAATCATACTCAGTTAAGACTTTTTTTTGAGGAAACATCAAGATAGGAAATTAAGAACATTATCCAGAAAATGGAAATAAATGAAATGGCCAGACTATATAGTGATGCAGTGTACTTTGTACAGCTATTTGGTTTATAGTTAGCAGAATACTCTTCACCTATAAAGAATATCAACGTTTGAAATGCTATGGAAACATAGTAGAAATTATATATTTTTTTCCAGGGTGCAGCTGACTTCAGGTTCCTCCCAGTGATTTCATCTGATGGTCCTCGGTGCTATAATTCCAGTGGACTCCCTCACCTCAGGGGAGGCCCATAGGTTCAGCAAAGGCAAGAACTACTATTGCACCATGCAGAGATCAGGAGACCTGGGCCATCATCCTGTACCTGGGAACTGTTTAGGTTCCTAGCCACTGCCCCTATGTGTTTGCACTTTTATCATGATATGGAGGGAACACTCAAGCTTGTAAAGATGTCCTTTGCTACACAGAGACATAATTTCCTGGGTGGTCTTCCTCATAGGCATGCATGATATATTTTTATATATATTGGCTTATGATTCCTACTGACAGCTCAAACTTTCCAACACCAGAAGAAAACATCCTGTTCCATCCCCCATAGAACATCAGCAGGTGAAGACACTTGTTCTCTCTAATGCAATTGACACGTCTAGCTCCTGGGAACACTGATTGATCCCTGGTTGTCTGGGCTGTTGTTAGGGCTTCCTCCTGCTATGCCACAGTGCAGACAAAACTGACAATTACATATTTATAGCTGATGCATGTTGCCCAGTCATATTTATAATTTTTCATGCCATATTTCAAATTACTTAGCATTATAACAAACTTTGAAGAATTCTGAAATGATTAATAAGAACTTGGCAGAAGATACCTTTTGGGCAAGAGATAAGACATTTTGGTTAGGCAAGAGCTGTCAGGATTTTTTGGAATGGTGGTAAGCTGAAATTCAAAGTCAAGCTGGGTCATCAAGAAAATTGTTTGTCATTATTAGAAGTAAGAAAAAAAAATTGTTGACAGTTTGTTGTTACTGTAGTTTGTACTGTAACATTCTCATTTAGTAATGCTCCTTAAACAAGGCATCTACATTTTAAATGCAGGAATGGTAGAAGATTCCCATTTTGGGACAAGAACCTTTTAGACAGATGAATAATTAGGAAAATCCACCTTTCTTAGTCTATCTTTTTCTGAGAAGCAAAGGTTACGGATTCAGAGTAAAATTATTTTTCTGATGGAGCCGATTTAATAATACAGAAAGACCGCAGCTAGGTGCACAGAAAAATATATGCTATCAGGAACCTTCATTTATTATGCAACATTTTCAGTTCTCCAACAATGTGTTGAAAAACATTCCAACTTCCTTATTATGAGTATATACATATGTCTGGAAACAATGCCATCCCTAGCATATATGAGCTGGCTAGTACTGCTATGAGTTTAATTTTCTAGCACATTCTGAAATAGAAACAGCTATTTTTCTTCCACTTTACTCATTATTGCTCAGCATGGATTTAGAATAGTAGCCATCCATCTATCCTTCACCTACTTTTCACCACTTTTGCACCTGAGATCAGGGTGTCACATCAGCAGTGGCCATCATCTAGAATTAATGTTCACACTGAGGCGGTGAGCTCTTTTGTTGCTGTTCCTTACTACACGCACGCATGCTCACTCACACCTACAGCTAATTTAGACTGCTCAGTTCAGCTAGCTCATGGCATTGGAATGTGGAAGAAAACCAAAGCACCCAGGAAAAACCCACATGAACACAGGCAAGACAAGCAGACTGCACACAGAAGGCACCCTAGCCGAGAATCAAACCAGAGAACCTCTTGCTGTGAGATGGCAACACTACCTCTGGTGTTGCTCTAAAAACAGCAGCTAGCATCTATACCATCTTTAAATATTTTGCATGTTAATTATTTGCTTTGCAAGCCCCCTTTCTGTTAACCCATAAATAAAATATAGAGTTGAAGTATTACTTTGTGTCTACCCCCCTCCCCCACCTTGAACCTGCACAACTCCCTCCCACTCCTGCTAAATTACAGAGGTATCTTCCTTTTACTGTTCTGTCCTGACCAGCCCTATTCTGCAGTCTCGAGGAATGGTGTGTTATGTGTTCTGCTGTATACTGTATTTTAACATATTGTTTGAAAATTCTCTGCATACTGTATTTTAACATATTGTGTAAAATTTTACTTACTGTGGGGCTTTTCTCCCCGGACTTCCGCTGAAAATGAACCTGTGCCCAGTCGGACCATCCCAGTTAACAAATGAAAAATAAAAATAAATAAAAATAAAATAAGTTAATGCTGTAGAATGATTTTTGCTTTGTGGAAATTTGTCATTGAATCTGCAAAACTGTGAATATCTTACCAAATGATAATTTGACGTTTCACTTTTGTTTTTTAGGTATTAGCAGAAGGTATATTTTTCCCAGAACTGCAAATTACATTCAGACTTTTCAAAATTCTGCATTGTCCCGTCCCCCCTTAAATAACTACACTACACACAAAAAGACATTTGACGACCTTTATTAAAATGTATTATACAATCAACTATGTACACAAAAACCAACATTAATTAACTTCTTCAACAACGATGATCTCCGGGCAGCGTCACCACTCACCCTGGATGAACTTTACCTCAAGGCAGTGTACCAACTCACCTTGATATCTTCTCCACTGGGGCAGCGTACCTACTCAACCACATGAAGAGGCAGCATACCTACTCACCTCACACCATACCAAAACCATAAACCAATACACCTTCTTTAGAGGGGGAACAGAAGAGGACAATCCTGTCCCCCTTTTCCACCACCAGCCTGATCCCAGGCTGTTCCCCCTCCTAAACCTTAGCCGCAATCATATCCTCTAAAAAGAGTTTCAGATGCAAATTAAAAAGATCCAGACCCACATCATTAAGATGTACTCCATCCATCTGATACCAAGACTCCTCTCCATCCCCAAAATCTCTATGGTCAATAGTATGCATCCCCAAAATCCTTAATTGCCTAGCCAACCTTTGATTCATGCACCTTCTAACCCTTTCAATCGCCTTATGACTATATGCAGCCCTCCAAAACAAACACGGAACCATCTCTGACCACACAATTTCCATACCCGAGTACAATGCCTGTAATCTCATCAAATCTCACAATATAATGTCCAACAATTGTTTTTTAGGAACAGTGCCCAAGTCATTACCCCCTAAATGAATGACCAATATACATGGACAACCCACCTTCAGTTTAGCTTTCTCAAATTCATGTAACAACCCATCCCACCTAAGACCCCTAACACCATGCCAGGAGACTGACCACCCTAAATGTGCTAAACCCAAATTTACCCCATCTTCCCTAACTAAAGCACACTTCTCTGCCCAGTGGATGAACGAATGCCCCAAGATGATAATGTGCTTCCCTAAAAGAAAAGAAGAAAAATGAATAATCAGACCACAACTTATCTAATATAAGACAAAAATGCATTTGAAGACCACCTCCCTACCCTTTTAATCAATTCAAATGAACTACCCTCTCTAGCTAAATCTGAAGCCCTACCTATCCTGAACGAGGGAGCTGCAAACATCTCTGCCGGAAATTCCATACAACGTAAAACCTTCCTCACCAAAAGTATGAATCTGATACTCGACACCACCTTCCCATCCACTAAACAAAAAATGAATTGATCCACACTCCCCTTTCGCCGCCTCACAAATTCTTTTGCCCACATTACTGGACAAATGCAATGATTCCTGTCCAATTTAAGCACCACCCCACATCCCCTACACAACTGATCTGTCTTACTCCTCCTTAATGCAATAGTAACCTCGCCTTCTCCTATAATGATATCCTTCCAACATAACGAGCCTAACAACTCCAAAATACGAAAAGTGCCAAAATACAACCATTTACATAATGTACCCCACATAAAATAATCCATAGACCCCTTTTGCAACAAACCTAACTCTTTCAATAAAACTTTCAATATAACCCTCGTAATTGTCCATCTAGTATCCTTACGTTCCACCACCATTCTACCCCATCCCCTTAACATACGCCCTAATATCCAAGACTTAGTGAAATCCTGCAACTTCACTACCTTAGCGAAAATACTAATTGCCACCAAATCCACCTTAACCGTCTGCAAAGCCCTGCCTAACCCCCAAGCATGAGCTACATATCGCAGTAGTAATTCCTCCTCTGGCAGCTGCAAAATAAACTGGTTAAAATCAGCCCTACCATATGCCTTCCTTGTAGAAGGGGCCCAGGAATGCCGTACCAACCACCTGGCTACATCGACCCAAAATTCCACACCTCCTCTGGCAGGATTTCTGGCACCTCCTCTGCCCATGGAACCAACCCTGAAAACCTGCAAAACTGAAATCAGGACAAGCTATCAGCAATCCCATTCCTTACACCAGGTACATGCACTCCTGTAAAAGGAAAATTTATTAGAAGGCTCTGCAAAACCAATTTATGTAATACCAACAATAACAAGCCCGACTTAGCTGTCTTCTTTTGCAATACCCTCACTACAGCCATATTGTCTGAGTGAAAAAACTGCTCGTTTGCCCCTCAATTGCTCCTTCCACACCACCAAAGCTGCCCATATAGGCATCAATTCCAGAAAGGCCACATCCCGCTTCCATACCTCCTCCCAATCCCGAGGCCAATCAGCCACAAACCACTGACCCCTAAAATAGGCCCCATGCCAGCACCCCTCAGCTGCATCTGTAAACAACTGAAGTTCCTCCTGCCCCACCCAGTCTGACTGCAAAAAAGATATCCCATTAAATTGTTGCAAAAACCCATTCCACAACCCCAAGTCCTCCCTCACCAATTGGGTTACCCTAACTCAGTGGTGTTTGCTCTTACCCCCTTTCAGCAAGTATACCAGTGACCTACAAAAAGCTTGCCCTGGGTGTACCACTCTGCAGGCAAAATTCAAAAGCCCCAGTAACTCCATAACTGAACGAATCAGAATCTTATCCTTACCCAACACCGAACGTATCACTGACCTAAGCCTCTCTATTTTATTCTCTGGTAAAAAAAGCAATCCCCGCTCCGCATCAACTGTTAATCCAAGAAATTCTAATGCCCTTGCTGGACCCTCCATCTTATGCTGAGACAATGGTACCCCTAACTCCTCACACATGACTGTAAACTCCCGCAAACCCTCCTGTGCTCCTACCTTTCCTTCGCCCACCAACAGAAAATCATCTAAATAATGCACTGCCTTTTGAGTCCCTCCTTTTTGCTGCCAAATCCAATGCAATACTGTACTGAACTTCTCAAAAGTCGCACATGCCACTGAACAACCCATGGGCATAGCTTTATCAAAGTAGTACTTATCTCCTACCCGCATCCCCAATAGTGGCCAATCCTCCCTCTTAATAGGCAACAATCGAAAAGCCAACTCAATGTCGACCTTAACCAACCATGGCTCCCTAAATTCCCTAATCACTTTTACTGCATCATCTAAGGAAGTGTAATGCACCCTAACCTCCTCTTCTGCAATAAAATCATTTACTGAATTCCCTTCTGGATAAGACAAGTGATGTATTACTCTGAATTCCCCTTCTCGCTTCTTCGGCACCAACCCCAAAGGCGACACCCTGTAAGTACTAAAAGGCGGACTATAAAAAGGACCCAATAACCGCCCCACCCTACTCACTCTCTCCAATAAAGCCTCCAAGATGTCCTCTTTACCTAGAACAGATCATAAATTCTTGCAACCCCCCCCCACCCCTTCCCACTGTGGACTTAATAGGAAACCCCTTTTGAAAACCCTTTATTAGCTCCTCTTTGATGGCCAAGCCAGGAAACCAATGAAGCTTATCCCGGAGAATCTCAACCTTATTAGGGAACAGCGCCCCTCCCTCTATTGCCTCTAAAGAACCCAAGTCCAAATCCCCAAGACCCACGAAAATTACCCCTCCCCTGGGTCAGCTGAAAACCTTGCCCACCAAAACCACCTTCACAACCCATCACATTGGAGTTCCAGGACAAATCCTGCCGACCACAGCTAGTGGCAGAATGACCCCCTCCACATCTCGAACAAACATGGGCAAATTTGCACCCCACCCATGAACAGGAGCCACTATTAAATGACGAACACACACCCACTGTTTCCGGTCCACTCAACCTTCTGTAGAGCCCATGTAACTATCCATCATCGTAGCCAACCATAGATCTGGGTGATGCACCTCCCAACGAAGTGACTGTCCACAGCCTTCCATTTGCAGAAACGCTGATCATACCAGAGCCACGCATTACCTGGCCTTAACTGCTGCACCTCACGAATGGTAAGGAAATAGCCTAGCAGCAGCAGAGCCAAGGACCCATCCTTCTCCAGCTGCACTGCCATAAAATAAATAAAGCCAACCACGCAATTATCCAATGTCCTAGGGCGAAGCTTACCTACCCTCTGCCTTCCCAATGCTGCTAAGGCCGCTAACAAGTCCTTACTGTTAGAGGACTCTGCTTCCACTAGCCATTGGACCCCTTCCACATCAATCAGCTCAAACAAATCCACATACTCCCCTTTCCAATTTTTTCTTTAACCGGACCCAAAATATGAGGAGTCAGAATAACTGCTCCTGTTCCCTGCCCCAAAGACTGGGTAGCCAACCAATCCCCAGGCCGCAGCCCAAAATTAGAGCCTACCTCCATGCCCAAACTGTCCCTGGAACCCCCAACCCCCCAGTCACATCTCTAACCGAGTACCTGGCACCCTGTGCTAGCTGCCTCTATCCCTTGCACACCTCCCCCAAGATCCTCAACTGCCAAGTCATCATCCCTCCCCATCCCACCATCCTCAACTCCTAGCTCCCCCAACAATGCTGTTGTAATAAAACCATTACCTGCACCTTTGTCTTGCAATGTGCTGGGAACTGGAGTTTCCACTGCCATCCCCTGCTGCTTTTTCCCCCCGGCTGGGGTTCTCACCGTCGTGCGTCACCTCTTCCAACCTGGGGTCTGCTCAGGTTCCTGTACCACCTCCGATGTTGTCGCCTCTTGGAACAGCTCCTCTGCCTGGGCCATGATTGCTTGCCACCTCTGTCTCAGCTCTGGTAATTTGGCCATCTGAAAAAGAGAAACAAAATATTAGCACTAGTCTATAAGGCTGACTGCCCTAATCCCTTCAAACCCCGGTATTGCCTTACCCTGCATGTTAATTTATCCCTGCCTGCCCACCTTCACCTTTCACCCCCTCCTACCATTAGTACACCATCTTACCCTAGCATATCCCCTATCAATATCCCTCCCCCTATGTATTTATGAGAGAGAAAAAAATAATTAATTAATTAAGTCCCTCTAACGATCTCCCTATCACTCAGCCACCCAATCCCCTCACCATTCACACAAACAAGGCTGAACACACTTACCTTCCCTCCCAGCACTATCCTCTATCTAAGTAACAGTTCTTCCATGCAGGGTGCATGCGCGAACCGGCACTAGGACCTAACGGCTGAAAGACTGGCAGTAGCAAGCCACTACACCACCAGAGAGGACGGAGAAGCCATATCACCACCACCACCGAAACTGGGACAGCTGGACACCCGACCAGCCACGACACCATCCTGAAGGACCAGCAAACTGACCGCCACCCACAAACTCACCAGGGAGCATGGACCGACAACCGCCATTGTTACCACCGATGAAAAGACGACGGACCCCCCAAACTCAAGCCACGAACACCGGGGGAAGCAACACGGACACATCAGCCCATGAACCCACCAGGGATAAGGTGCACAGGACAACCGTGATGCCATTCTGAAGGGGAACCGGAGAGGCAAACTGACAGCCATGAACCCCCCCAGGGAGTGCGAACCACAAACACCGCCACTATCACCAACAAACATGGAACCAGGAACATGCTGGACCCATGAACCCACCAGGGATAAGCTACTCATACACCGAGGGACACCTGGACAACCATGGCATCATCCTGAAGGGGAACCGGAGAGCAGACAAACCCACAAACCCCCCAGGGAGTGTGAACCACAAACGCCGCCACTACCACCAATGAAATGGAGCCGGGAACACGCTGGACCACCAGGGAGCTGATCCGCTGCTATACCCCAATGAAAACCGCCACCCACGACCACCGGGAGAACATCTACCCCAGGAATGAACACAACCAGCCCATTAACCCACCAGGGAGCATGAAGGGATGATCTACTGCTATTCCCCAACCTAACTGGGAACGGATTACACCGATGGACCCCCCCTTTGCCTACCACAACCACCGAGGGAACGTCTTACTGTGTTTTTTTTTTTTTTTTTTTTTTGAACTGTACCCCGACCGCATGACACCGACAGCCTGCTACCTGACGGAGCTAAGGACAGGCCCAGCCTCCCCCCACGGATGTCTCTCGACTGCATGGCCCCACCAGCAAGGCTTGACGGATCCCCAGGAGACTGGCAGATGACAGGAGCAAGGAAAACTTCACCCACCCAGGTAAGCCTAGCACTATTCCCATCCACTTCTATAGCTACATCATTTTATATATATATATATATATATATATATATATATATATATATATATATATATATATATATTTTTTTTTTTTTTTTATCCACCCCCTCCGACCATTCACCCACACACACACACACACACAGTACTCTATCATCCTTTCCTATCAGTAAGCTCAAACTATCTTCCCAGACTCCAGCCCCCCTTTACCTAATCCCTAGAAACACCAAAGGGGGAACTGACCCAGATCACCTAACCCCTTCTCTCCCCACCATCCAAGGCCTACCTTCATCCACGATACCTACAGGTCATCTGGACATAAGCTAGTTATCACTCCACCAACTCACACCAAATATGCCTACTTCCTCTAATCCCAAACCCTTAGTACTGTCAGAAGTCCCACCTACTCCTACCTCACTTCCTTTTACATCTCCCTCTCTCCTTAACCCTTTCACCACCACAAACCCACTATCCTAACCAACTGCAATCCTTACCTTCCCTTCTACCACTATACCCTCCCCACACCCCTTTACTCCCTTACTCGAGGGACTGGGACAACTTAGTTTGTCCCAAACTGTATTTCTACACACTAGGCCCTGCCCTGTGGAACAAACTGTCAGCTGAAATAAAGTTCCAAACCTTTTTTATGGCTGTAAAAAAACTCTTTCAGAGCATCTTTTCAAGGAGGTAACTAGTATCTGCTTTAACAGCAATGGCTAACAAAAAGCACCTATTTCATAAGATACTTATGACATACTTCAGGCAAGCATGTTAATATTTCCTGTCAGTTAATTTTTCATCCATTTGTAGATATTATATGTATTATTATATATACAAAGCTTCGCTGTATGTACTGCTTCTCATCTGTTCTATCTCTTATGCTACTCTATTTGAACTATTTTTGTTTTAATTGCCTGTATTTTAATGCTCTTCTAAGGCATATTTTATTACACTGCATTTTCACTGTGCTACTTTTGCTTGCTTGTTTAAATATTGTATTTTGACTGCGTGCCCAGGTCATGCCTGAAAGAGATCTCAGGAAATAAAGAGCCTAAGTTTGTTTTATTGAGAAATGCCTACTTTTAGGGTAGTGTGACTCTGGAATGATGTCCATGCTTTAAGGCTAGACTTAACTATATAAAACAGGTTCTTATAACATCTCTTGTTCATGTAAACACAACAGGATTATTGGCTGTATCAGTGAAATAAGGAAGAAACGTTAAACTGACATCCCACCTGCCTGAGCTGACAATAGCTCAGTTTAAATTAAAGGATTCCACAGCTCTTAACTTTGATCCCCAAGGATCCACTATTGTAAGGACGTCATTTGTCATTACACAGCATAGATCTAAAGGTATGGTGTCTAAATACAGGGGTAATTGGTTAGGCTTAAAATAGCCATAAGGGTAGCTAGCATTGTACTTACCTATGAAACCATGTAATCATTCCACTGTATTTGACATACACTAGGCTGATCATTGAGTATAATGCCCCTTTCAGAATGTACCATTTCCAACCACTTGTCATAACTGGAATGACCGCGAGCTTTCTGAAAAATCAAGAGACTAAATCCTAAAACCTATGCAGACTGACTCAAAGCCTTGTCCCTCTTCTAGGTATCATACAGCCTAGTAAGAGATGACCTCTGCCTTGCATATAGAGCCTCAACAGACCCTATTCTATCAGATGTATTACTCATTCACAAGTCCAGTGGTATCATAAACAGCTGCTCAAGAGAGCTCCATATCTTTTGAAGAATTAATGGAGAATGCTGGAGGTTAGCAGACAGAATAATATGATGTTTAAAGTAATCTTTAATAAGTAATTTTGTTTTAATGTGTTGAAATGTGCTGTTTTCTTAGTAGTGGTAGTGCGTTTAGATGACCCTTGTAGAACCTTGGTGAGCTAAATATAAGATGGATAAGGAAAGTCAGTGACAAGTTTAGAAACTGAAAGGGTTTTACATTAGTTCATGCACCTTTGTTGTGTGGTATTTGTAGGGTAGAGAATGTGTGCTGACAGTATTGAAAATAATAAAAAGAAAGTATTGTTAGGCAGTTGGTGCAGAGGATTAAGCAGCTGTTAACTAGCTGTTTCCTGAGGTCCAGTGGTACATGGTTTGATGCCGTCAGTCTCCGTTGCTTAACTGCATGACTCTGAGCAAGTCACTTAACGAGACAGCACTCCCAGGCTGAGTTTGAGAAATGTCCATGGAATTCAGTGCTCTACCATGGTTAACAAATACAAATAAAATAAAGTAGCATTAGATATGAGGAAGACATTTTTTTGGGGGAGTGTTATAGGTTGGAGAGGTGTAGTTTATATTTAGTAGATCTTTTTTCACTGTCCATTTTTTTTATTAAAATTGTGTATGTATGTTACAAGATTTATGCATTAAGTATCCTGTCACTGTTAGCAGCCCTGTATTTCATTGATATTAGAAATGAGCAGTTAATTTGTGTAAAAGTACAAAATTCATCTGTAGTGTGGTTGCATGTAATGAGAGGTAGTGAAAACTGGGATTCAGGCTAGTAACGATAAATAATTATTGCTGTGGTCATTACATATTAAGAGAGAGAACTGTTTAACTACAAGTGTAGAAAATCCAGGGGTGGTGAGGGATAGGGGTGGAAGTGGACTACAGTAGGTCAACACACCAGAGGACTGTGCCTTAATCAGTGTGGGCAGGCACAGTAACTACTTCAAAGTTGAGATGGGATAGGAATTAATTAAATAAAAACAGAAGAGTGGTGAATTTAACAAAGATATGGAAAGTACAGATTTTGAGCATATAATGAGGTCAGTGTGAAGCCTGTTGCTGTTTTAACAGATAATCAATGATTACTACTCGGACCTCAAAATATAAGGCTGCTCAAATCACTTTTAGTAATAGGAAAGTACCTGCTATTTCACTTACTGCAGTTGATTTTTATGAATTACCACAGCTATGACATCAGGCTGTTTTAAATAATGTTATCATGATTCTATTGGGTTCAGGTGAATTTTGAGTGAAATCACTGACTGAACTGCTTATACTATTGGGTTAAGCTAGAAGCTGTATCTCCTGTTGCTATTCTGGTTCAGGGGTCTGATGTGCAGATAAGCCACTTCTAGTTATTTATGTTAAGGGGAATTCAGATCTGCCTGCTAGGTGAGGATATCCCAGTGCACTGCACCTTGCATATACGTGTATACAAGTGCACACTCTGTAAAGCATGTCTTGATGTATGATTTTTGTATTAAGTTATGTGCAGTCATCTATGTAATAGTGCCACTGCTGCTATGTCTTCTCAGTGGTATTTGCCTAGAATGCAATCCATGTGGTGCTATCTTTCTGGAAGGCTGTAAAGTCTTTTTGAGTAGTTTTATTATTTTAAGTTATTTTCCTCTATATGTAAATGCATGTGGCACTTAAAGCTGTCAATGATGAGCTATCTTTACACGCATTTGAGATGACTCCATCTCGTAGCATACAAATCTCCAGTCATAGGATAACCTTGTTGCCCACAAGTACACATCATTACTTTCTCACTAACCTCTCCATTTACTAATGCTTTCATCTGTGTGCTTTTCTACTTATCTTGAAAAAATGTATCCACCTTCTTCTCAATACCATATGTCTCAAGAATTTGCCTCATTTAGTAATGTTGCATATCATGAAAAGCTTATACTTTTTATTATGTCCTTTAATAATCATTAATGTTTTTGTTACTGCTTTCCCTTTATTCATTTTCACCCCATCTAGTTCTATATATGCCATAACTACTTAAAACCTTTTTTGTATATTTTCATTAATATTTCATAGTACACCTTAGACTGTTATTGATTGCCATTTTTTTCAATAATTTCTCCATTCTTCGTCATATTTAATAATTCTTCTACAAACTTACATATCTTTTAAAACTTCCTTTAGCACCTGCAAAAACATGTTACCTTCTTCACTTTTGCATACCCTTATAAAATTCATACCCTAATCTATCTTCTGTAAGTACAGTCTTAACATTTCAATCTTTTATCACTGTATTCATATCACTCACTGTTAGCTCTCCGACTAACATCCATCTTTCTGCTTTTCTTATTTTATGACATTCAATTTTTGTCTTTCTTTGGCATGCATTTCATCTACATTGCAACACATTTTCATTATTCCTTGCTTATTTACACTTACTTAAATTACAAGTAGAGCACCTGGTCACACCTTATATTACTCAATCAGAGTTTCATAAATGACCTCTGCCTTGCATATAGAGCCTCAACAGACCCTATTCTATCAGATGTATTACTCATTCACAAGTCCAGTGGTATCATAAACAGCTGCTCAAGAGAGCTCCATATCTTTTGAAGAATTAATGGAGAATGCTGGAGGTTAGCAGACAGAATAATATGATGTTTAAAGTAATCTTTAATAAGTAATTTTGTTTTAATGTGTTGAAATGTGCTGTTTTCTTAGTAGTGGTAGTGCGTTTAGATGACCCTTGTAGAACCTTGGTGAGCTAAATATAAGATGGATAAGGAAAGTCAGTGACAAGTTTAGAAACTGAAAGGGTTTTACATTAGTTCATGCACCTTTGTTGTGTGGTATTTGTAGGGTAGAGAATGTGTGCTGACAGTATTGAAAATAATAAAAGAAAGTATTGTTAGGCAGTTGGTGCAGAGGATTAAGCAGCTGTTAACTAGCTGTTTCCTGAGGTCCAGTGGTACATGGTTTGATGCCGTCAGTCTCCGTTGCTTAACTGCATGACTCTGAGCAAGTCACTTAACGAGACAGCACTCCCAGGCTGAGTTTGAGAAATGTCCATGGAATTCAGTGCTCTACCATGGTTAACAAATACAAATAAAATAAAGTAGCATTAGATATGAGGAAGACATTTTTTTGGGGGAGTGTTATAGGTTGGAGAGGTGTAGTTTATATTTAGTAGATCTTTTTTCACTGTCCATTTTTTTTATTAAAATTGTGTATGTATGTTACAAGATTTATGCATTAAGTATCCTGTCACTGTTAGCAGCCCTGTATTTCATTGATATTAGAAATGAGCAGTTAATTTGTGTAAAAGTACAAAATTCATCTGTAGTGTGGTTGCATGTAATGAGAGGTAGTGAAAACTGGGATTCAGGCTAGTAACGATAAATAATTATTGCTGTGGTCATTACATATTAAGAGAGAGAACTGTTTAACTACAAGTGTAGAAAATCCAGGGGTGGTGAGGGATAGGGGTGGAAGTGGACTACAGTAGGTCAACACACCAGAGGACTGTGCCTTAATCAGTGTGGGCAGGCACAGTAACTACTTCAAAGTTGAGATGGGATAGGAATTAATTAAATAAAAAAACAGAAGAGTGGTGAATTTAACAAAGATATGGAAAGTACAGATTTTGAGCATATAATGAGGTCAGTGTGAAGCCTGTTGCTGTTTTAACAGATAATCAATGATTACTACTCGGACCTCAAAATATAAGGCTGCTCAAATCACTTTTAGTAATAGGAAAGTACCTGCTATTTCACTTACTGCAGTTGATTTTTATGAATTACCACAGCTATGACATCAGGCTGTTTTAAATAATGTTATCATGATTCTATTGGGTTCAGGTGAATTTTGAGTGAAATCACTGACTGAACTGCTTATACTATTGGGTTAAGCTAGAAGCTGTATCTCCTGTTGCTATTCTGGTTCAGGGGTCTGATGTGCAGATAAGCCACTTCTAGTTATTTATGTTAAGGGGAATTCAGATCTGCCTGCTAGGTGAGGATATCCCAGTGCACTGCACCTTGCATATACGTGTATACAAGTGCACACTCTGTAAAGCATGTCTTGATGTATGATTTTTGTATTAAGTTATGTGCAGTCATCTATGTAATAGTGCCACTGCTGCTATGTCTTCTCAGTGGTATTTGCCTAGAATGCAATCCATGTGGTGCTATCTTTCTGGAAGGCTGTAAAGTCTTTTGAGTAGTTTTATTATTTTAAGTTATTTTCCTCTATATGTAAATGCATGTGGCACTTAAAGCTGTCAATGATGAGCTATCTTTACACGCATTTGAGATGACTCCATCTCGTAGCATACAAATCTCCAGTCATAGGATAACCTTGTTGCCCACAAGTACACATCATTACTTTCTCACTAACCTCTCCATTTACTAATGCTTTCATCTGTGTGCTTTTCTACTTATCTTGAAAAAATGTATCCACCTTCTTCTCAATACCATATGTCTCAAGAATTTGCCTCATTTAGTAATGTTGCATATCATGAAAAGCTTATACTTTTTATTATGTCCTTTAATAATCATTAATGTTTTTGTTACTGCTTTCCCTTTATTCATTTTCACCCCATCTAGTTCTATATATGCCATAACTACTTAAAACCTTTTTTGTATATTTTCATTAATATTTCATAGTACACCTTAGACTGTTATTGATTGCCATTTTTTTCAATAATTTCTCCATTCTTCGTCATATTTAATAATTCTTCTACAAACTTACATATCTTTTAAAACTTCCTTTAGCACCTGCAAAAACATGTTACCTTCTTCACTTTTGCATACCCTTATAAAATTCATACCCTAATCTATCTTCTGTAAGTACAGTCTTAACATTTCAATCTTTTATCACTGTATTCATATCACTCACTGTTAGCTCTCCGACTAACATCCATCTTTCTGCTTTTCTTATTTTATGACATTCAATTTTTGTCTTTCTTTGGCATGCATTTCATCTACATTGCAACACATTTTCATTATTCCTTGCTTATCTCTTCTACCTCTACCTTCACCTTAAATTAACGAAGTGTCAGAACTTCGTATACCATATGGTCGACACCATATGATCGAAGTTCTGAAACTTCAAAAATGTAAAAAAAAAGAAAAAAAAAGTAAAGTAAATTAAAAGTATTTTAGCAGGGCAAGCCCCCCTGCACCCCCCACACCACCTGCTACTTAAATATACCAACTCCGAGATCGCATTTTAATGGAGAATGGAGCAGAAAGGGAAGATTTCCCTTTCCTATGCTGTAGTGCGATCTCAGAGTTGGTGGGGGTTGCAGGGGGGCTTGCCCCCCCTGCTTAAAGCAGTTACTTTTGTTTGTTTGGGTTTTTTTTCTTTGAAGTTCTGAAACTTCAAAAATCTATCATATGGTGTCGACCATATGGTATTTGAAGTTATGAAACTTCGTTAATCTAATATAGACCCCTTTTTTATTTGTCTTATCCTTTTCTATCTCCATCATTCTTCTTAAAAATGTGTAATGTTCTCTTTTTTCCTTTTACTAAATAAATTTGCCTTATTAACATGTCTCTTACCTTCATTCTGTTTTATTCTTAAATCTCCCTCTCTTTTTAAACAGTACTCTCCACTGCTTTTTTGTAATTCCCTATTAGCTTCACATAAATTTCTTTCCCACTTCTATTGCTCTTCCTGTCTGTCTTTAAATACAGCATTTTGTACTTTTCTTTATAAATTTTCTGCCATATTTCCAACTTTTTTGTAAAAAAATTTCAATGTATCACATATTTCTGTGCATTTTTTAGTTCCTTTCATTAATAATTAGATTATTCTCTACTAATGCTGACCATATTATCCCATGATCAGCAAAATCTATTAATTAGTCAATTAGCTAGCTAGCTAGTTAGTTAATTTGCATGCTTTGTTAACAAGGTAAGTAAACTGGTCCAAAATAGTTTTTCAGACATAATCCAAGGCCATGCCACAAGGACTTTTATAAACAAAGAAAAAATTACATACAAATAATATTCCATAAGGTTCAGTATAAACAGCAAAAGTCAGTTACATCAGTATGACATTAATACAGTGAAATGTAAACTGCAAAAGAAAATTCATAAAATGTTAAGTGCGCACATGCTCCAGCAACAGAAAAGACTTTAGTAAACCTTTTACTAAGCAGATATGTACATCTTACTTAGAAGCAATTTGTCAGCTTCCTGTAGGTCCCCTGAAAATATAAGGAACCATATTTGTGTTTGTAAATGTCCTCTCTTATAGGTATACATTCTTTCCCAGTAATTTATAACCTACTGTTTCTTTACATTTTCACACCCCCCCCCATTCATTTTTTCTTTATTTTTATGAGGTCCCAGTTGCATTTCTCATGTTACTACATCTAAATTTTTTAAACTTTGTTTTAATAATCAGGCATATTTGTCATTTCTTTACTTCCTGTGTATGCACAAAGCATCACTATTCTTATGACCTTTTGTCTTATGCTGTATGATACCTGCCTGCCTGGAATTACTGCTTGTCATGTCCAGTACTTTTGTTTAGGTATTATTTATTAATACAGCAATCCTAGTATATTCTTTCTTTTCCTTGCTCTGTACTATTTCCTCCTCCACAAATTTTTAAACTTTAACATCTGCACTGTATTCAAAAATCTCACACACACATTAAACAAATAGTGTCTTGTTTCACATTTTTACACTATTTGCACACTGTAGAATGCTTTACTTCATTCTTTACTCTGTTTATATTAATAGACAACATTATTTGACCTCCTTTGTCTTTCTCTTTTTATATTGTAGTCTATATTTTAGAACTGTTTTGCTTTTCGTCACTTTCCCCTTTCCCATCTTCATTTTCTTCCATTCCATTTTTCTCTGTAAATACTTCATATCCCTTTCCTACTACAGCACCATTCCCACTTTATTCAGTTTCCTTAACTTGCTCAGTGTCTTTAGTTTCAGTTTCAGTACATAAATTCCCTAAAAACACAATTATTTAATGTTCTGCAGCAATCTGTACTTGACTTTCTTTATTGATATTATTGTTACCTCCTTCTTTAAAAATCATATTTATGATTTTTTACATTATGCCCTCTTCCTCACATTGATTACATCTTGTATCAACGTCACTAACAAGTTGAATTTCACTTCCACAAAAATTACACATTTTTGGCTCTCCAGCATACCTCACAACTTCCCCTTTTCACATTCATTATAATTACACATGCTGTATGCTGGAGCACAGAGTTAGCCCAAGTTCCCAATCTCCACTCCATAAACCTGCTGTCATTGTTTCTTCCAAAACAGTCTCAGTATTTAAAGCTTTTGGAAAATGCTTTAATTTTAGTTTCAGTCACCTCATCAGTTCTGAATTGTCACCATTTTATTATTATTTTTACACACTTGGACTAGCAAACATATTTTCATTCTATAGGAATTTTTGTTTTGTCCACCAAAAACAAAAATCTTTCCAACAACTGAAATATTCAAAAGTCTCATCACAAAAACTTTCTGATCCCAGAATAAATAATGATCTTATTTCAAGTGCCCTAAAACCTTGGGATTCAATCAATTTGTCCCAAAGTATCTATTTATATCAATATTTATTTTCTTCTTGTGTGTCTTTTGAACTGCCTTAAATGCTATTCCACATATTTCCTCTTTCAATCTGCCACTGCAGCATAAATCTTCTGAGGAAGCTGTCTGAAGGCTGCATTCTTTGTAAGAGATTCCAGTAGCATTATAATTTCCGATTTTCCTGTCAGTATTTCCTTCCTGTTGTCCTGTAACAAAAGTCTTCCTACCAAAAACAACATGATGTTTTAGTTTCTTCCAACACAGAATCATACATTTCCATAACATCTCCCCTGGATATACCATTGTCATCTGCAAACACATCTTTAATCAAGCAAATCAGAGTGGTGTCATCCAAACCTCCTTCAACTAGCAATGATAACCATCTTGGTAGGCTTTGAATATTTTCCATGTGCATACTGTCATCAGTCAGGACCTCTCCATTAAACTCCTCCTCTCCCACCCTGGCCCTACCTCCAGCCAGCAGTAGCCCTTTGGCACCATCTAGTGAGAAAGGAAGGGAACGTTTGCCAGCTCTCTGGCCATATTTTCCCTAGTCAGTTTGAATATCACCTTGGTTTTCCATTGAAAGGAGTTTATAGGCATAGTGGACATGCCTGTCAGTCTCTTAGTGCAAGAAGTTTGGACAAAGCCAAAAATGATTTGGAGGCAAAGGCCCAAAATCAAGACACAATTTAAATATTTCTCTTACTAACTCAGAAAGTTGGTAGAATAAAATGTTTTGGATTAACCATGCATTTTTTCAAAGGACATGAAGTCTGAAACTCAAATTTATGTCATTATTTATAGATTTAATCCACAGTGATTTATAAGAAAGCCACAAATGTTATGAGTCAAAATTCTGGACATTCTGCAACATTCAGGGCAGTTGAGAATGATGATAGTAGGACAAACCCAATCAGCAGAGCATAAAAAGTATAACATAATATTTGTCTCATTCAGTCTCTTTTCGAAGTCAAAGAATGAGTAGAATGTATCCAGAAATGAAAAGATCCTCAAATGAATTAGAAAGCAATCAGGCATGAGCAAGACTGTAAATGGTTTGTGCTATTTTATATCATGTTTTGTCCTAAAAATCACATGATATCCACAGGAGCCCAAAACTTCACTAACATACACATCACTAAAAGCTAACCTTGGAATTATGCTATAGTAAAGCTGAAAAATTTGCAACTAACGTAACCCATTTTACCCACTATTGCATTGCACTCAAGATACTAAACTGGCTCGAACTTCTCTATTACCTAACTTACATACAGCTACTCACTGCAGATGATATTATTTATAAACCATCAACTTTCCCTGTCCTCATACTTCCCCACTACCATATGTTCATATGTTCTGCTACTTACTGCAGATAATATTATTTATAAATCCCCAACTTACCCTGTGCTTGGTACTAATCTTCATGTTTATCTCTGCAACTACTCCTCCTCACCATTCACAAACTAAACACATCCCCTGAACATTGCCTGCGCTCATACTCTGAAGCCAAAAGTTGGAATCCCATACCTCTGTCCATCAGATCTAACTTAAACCATCACTCATTAAGGCTCACACTAAAATAATTTTTACCCAAGTCTTAGCTCTGTTCTTGATCCATTCCTGGGTGAGCTCTTTATAATATGATGTTTCACTCACCCTAAGCCTAATGTTGAATTTATTATATTATAATTCAGCTTTCCAAGTGCCTTGTGCCCTATTAAAATGTTTCATGTGCAACTACCCAAGTGGTATCCCTATTACAGGCAGTCCCTGAGTTAAGGACAAGATCTGTTTTTTAGTCCGTCCAGTGTTTTCTTTTGTAATTCAAGAGGAACTGAGAGTCCACACACGCGCGCGCACACACACACACTACTGCAGAGGTGTTAAAACTGTCACTGCACTGAAAGACCCTTGCAGAATCAGTTCCTTTTAGACTACAAAAGAAAACCCTGAACAAAGGCCTGCAATTTAATTACTTTTCTGGCTGTAGCAGAATAACTTCTAAGTATAGTATAAAACAAGGTCAGAGCCAAATATAAATGAGGGTGATTAGAGACAGAAAAGAAGCAGTCTTTTTACAGAAGGTAAAGAAAATAACAGTAACTCACACAAATCCCATTATATGCCAATGGCATTGGAATTCAAAGTTACTTCCTTATGTCTGACATGAGTCATACAAAGCATTATGGGAAAGAGAAAGGGTTGAAGGAGAACAAGATCACGTTGATACATCAAGCCCCACTGGTAGCCAGGTTGTGGAAATAAAGCACTTAGAGTGATTTTGAGGTGTTAAAATAGGTCAGGAAACAGAGAGTAAAAAAACAGATTGTTTTGTTCTAGGGTGGAGTTTTCCTTTGTCAGATTTTTATGCAAGTCAAAACAAGTACATATGTTTCTTATTAAATGTCACTAAGTCAAATGTTTGCCTTATTTTATTATTTTACTTTTCCTTGCATATAAAACACTTTAGAAACACTTCCAAATAAAAAAAAAATCTTAAACATAATACTATATACTGTAGTAATAGCAATACTTGTAAGTACAGTGTAATAGTACACTATGTTCATACACTACAGTTCAGCTGAATGCTCTATACAAAAATAATGTTAAACTTACCTCTTTTTAAGCTTCACTTCACATTTCTGTACTACAGGCATTACCCGTGAGTGTTTTGCATTCTTTCCTGAACTTTCATACCTCTGCCAGACCTCCTACGAACTTTCATACCTCTGCCAGACCTCCTACTGTCATCTAGACCCTAGTGAGCCACAATATTTGTTGCCCATTCTGCTGTACAGTATAGTAACTGCTTCAATACTGTGCACTGTACAAGACAGCAGTCTTGACCAATCAGATTACCAACACAGCAATCTCTTAACCAACTGGATCTCTTGTTCTTCGTGAGGGTGGAAGTAACCTCTCTAACAAGATGTGCGAGCAGCTTCACAAACTGGGAAAAGGAGCAAGGCCTACACCCAGGTCCAGAAATCATCCAAGAAGACAATCAGACAGCTAGTAAGGTTTGGATAGTATGGAGAAGGAATAGGTACAGTGAGTGGCATTAATTAGACATGAAACAAGGGAAAAAACAGTGGCTGGGTGTAGACAATAAAAACTAAGAGTCGGAGGTTAAGAAGGTAAAGCTCTCATGCACAAATATGGAGCATCTGCACTAGACACCCACTAGGAGTCAGCAGGATGCAGACAAAAGCAGAATGAAGTAAGGTAGGGTGGGCAGGGGTACTAGAAAACAAAGTCGGGAGCAAGACAACAGGAGTGCTAAGTAAAAGGTTTGGGAAAAGTAGGATAAGGTAGGGAGGGTATTTAGATTTAAAGTGGGAAAAGAGTACAGGATAGGTTTTCTAGGATGCTGGCTTCCGAAACTGCTACAGCAACAACCTCTCAGTAAGTATTACTGATTAGTACAGAAACACCAAGAGGGTCATTTAGCATGTACTTAAAGTGGTTGCTGAATACTTATAGATGTCCGCAATACCCAGTGGATGGCAGAACTGAGGTGGATTATAGTTGGTCCAGACTTTTACGATGGTCATATAGGAGAGATTGCAGTAGTATAAGGTATGGGGCTATAAAGACAAAAATGGCAGGTTAGATGGCGAACATCAGTAGATGTGAATTAAAGCAAATTTGGTTTAGCAAAGACACTCTAGTGCTTGTAGGTACAACAGTACTTACAGATATTAACAACTTATATCAATTAGTTGTATAGGCATGTTTAGGTAGGACATTTAGAAAAACATGGTTAACAGTTTTAAAGGTCAATATTGCAGGTTGTAAACGTTAACAATTACAGCACTATTTATGCTTAATTACAGCTTCTAGCAGTATAAGATATAAGCACAGTTTAGCAGTATAGTGTGAAAAAACCTTAGCTGACACACTATTATCCACAAATACAAACTGTGTACTAGAAAAAGACTTTGCTAATCTTCTTTCGGCTTTTCCTGGTTAGGGGTCACCACAGCGGATCACCTGTCTGCTCATGATTGGCAGTGGAGTTTTTTTACGGTGTTGAGTTGCCCAACCTTTCACAGAAGGCACACACTCATGCCTAGGGCCAGTTTAGAGTGTCCAATCCACCAACATCATCAACTACAATGTCCGTTAGTAGAACGGCATAAAACAGCCGGTATGTATGGCATGCTTGTTACCAAAGCCAGTGAATCGCCAATAGAACAGTTATTTCGAGCTGAGAGCTGTTTTGTTGCAGTACAAAGTCCTTTGCAAGTCTTGAATCTCTATGATAACAATATGTATGACATATTTGTTACCAATGTAAGCTAATCGCCTAAAAACCAAAAATAAACTTTAAGGATTTCTATTTATTTTCACGTTATTTCCAACATTGCTGCAGCCTATTATCTATGGGTTGTCCTTATGTTAGATGTCTGTAACCCAGGGACTGCCTGTATTGCAATACACTGTATCACCAAGAAAGAACAGTATACAAATCTGATCTGCTTTATGCACTTCTTATTTCATTATCCAGTAAATCATGAGCACAAGCTGTCAGACATACACGTCAGAAACAGGTAGTTCACTTTTGTCCTCACTCATGCATCAGTTGACTCAGTGTGGCAGAGAATGTCTGTGCTACACAGTGAAAATGGTTTCAGACTCTGGCCCATAATGCAGCTGCCTGCGATGTGGGCATTATCATCTCTATAGAAGAATAGAGTTTTGACTTGGCTAACAGTCTTGCATGATTATAGAATGGGTGAATGAAAAATCTGAACTATGCTAGAAAAACTTAAATGGCAGGTGTTGACCCTTTCTGACATGAACAGTGAAGGCCATCAGGACCTTGTCTTGAGCATCAGGTGTAAAGATACCACTGACCCATTGCTAGGACATAAACAGAAAGCAAAAGGGAAAATGCCTTAAGTATTGACTGCACTGGCCTCTACATGTAGAAAATTGGTCACAATTATATGCTAAATGGATCTTAGTCAATTACTCAAAAAAATGAGAGACTAATATTTTTAATACAAAGTATCCAAAATGACTTAAAAATACTCCCCAGGATTCAATAACACCTACAATAAGTGCATACTGTTCTGAGTGAGCAGACAACACAGACATAACTCTCTCAGCTTCTTAGTCCTAATTTTAGTTTTCCTCCTGGTATTCTTGCAGCTTTATATATTGACAGATTCATAAAGGTTACCACAAAGTGTAATCTTTGAGTGACGAGAAAGCACAAAAATATGATAAGAATGTTCTTGAATACATATCATGTACACTTAGTGTAGGCTTTATTAAATCTGGCCTGTATTTTTTTAGCCGGAGGTAAAGCCACTATTACTACCCCTCTGTTCCAATTGACTCCGTGGTCATTGCATCTCCAAGGGAATTTGATAGAGTCCTCTCAGCCTAGATATTGAGGGAAAAATTAATTAATTCATTCATTCATTTGACCCATATGGACAATGTTAGTTTATCCAAATGACTGACTTCTCTGTTAGAGTTGTGTGATATTATAAAACTAAAACCAAGACAATCCATGTAGCAGTACCAAAGTAAACTGAGTAGATATTTTATTCAAATATGTACCAAACACAAAAAATACTTTTGTTCGTAGCACAGTCAGACTTCACCAGACTGAGGCACTCATTAAATAAAACAAATAATATAAATAAACAGATGATCACAATGTATTAACAATGTAAATTTAGGAGGGAAAAGCATTTCAAAAGGTAGATGAATAATGGAGTGTTCAGCATTCTCATACCAAAAAGTTATGAGCAGACTTTAAACAGGAGTTACAACCATCTTTCCTATAGCAGGCCAGGCACCAGACAAGGAAAACATGAAATTGGCATCAGTGAGTATACCATTAACCTTATGTTTTTTTTTTTACACAGGTTCATAGTTTCATAGGTATATCATAAGTTAATGACCACCAGGGCCTTTATAAGCATATCAGTGCAACCCAACCCTTTTGTGGCCCCATGTACCTCTGGTGTCTATTAGGAGGGGTATGTTAGTTTGGAGATGGCTAAGGGCTTTGTGTGTGAAGGAAGAGGTATGTTAGTTTGGTTGTAATTTATTTATTTTTTGCCTTTGCCCATAACAGATATGGGGGCAATACCAGGGGTGAATTCACGATTTCCCATGCAAATGTCAAGGTTACAACTGAATAGGGTCAGGGATGAACTATGCTTCACATGGTTGGGGAGCATATTCCATAGCCAAGGGATCATTTGAAAGACATATCTGTCTCAGTAGCATGTTCTATTTTTGTCACAGGTAAAGTTTACATCCTTGGATCTAGTGTTTCTAGTGCTGTTCATTTTGTGATGTGAAAGAGATACATCAGGGCTGGATCAGAGGATGCTTTATATGAGAGGTGTAGATCACCTTTCAGTAAACTGTTGGAGATGGAGCATAGAGATAAAGCCTTAAGGTGATCTGTGTAGGACAGTGTGTTAATACCCTAGATTCTCCTAGTGAGGTACCTCTGTGGGCATTCCAACTGTTGCAAATACCTGATAAGGTAAATGCTGAAGTGGGCATTATACTCAATGATGGGTGTGATAAGGGACGAGTAAAGTGGTACTATAACTTCTCTGGACATGGATGCCATACCCTTACTTATAACTTGGGAAACATAGAATGACTTTCTTACTATCTTGGGTAGATGTTGGTCAAAGGTCAGATTACTGTCTACATATGTTCCCAGAACTCAAACTACCAAATCAACTCTTAGGGGTGCTTCATCTATGGAATAATTGGTTTGTATGGACATTCTCCCAAAGTGAACTATAATGTCCTTCCTGGCATTGAGTTTTAAACCTTGGCTTGGGCAGTTGTCATTTCTGTATGTTGGACCCTCTTGCAGGATTTAGTGTCACGGAGAAGTATGACAGCTTCCAGTTTATAGTCATCTGTGAACTCGGTGAGCCAGCATCCCTAGACAGCTGCTATGACTTCTAAGTAGTATATGCCAAACAGCTATGGGCGGAGCATGGCTCCCTGAGGTGACTGGTGCCTTAGTAGAGATAGTCTCACCAATCCAAACTTCTTGGGTCCTATATGTGAGCCAGCTGAAAATCCAGCATGTTACGTAGGGATTTATACCTACCTGAGTGAGGGATCATATCAAAGTTCTTAGCCAGGCCAGGCTACGATATGCACCTTCTTCTCCTCATCTATTGCTCTGGTGACCCTCTTCAAGACCAGATTAAGTAGGAAAGACCTTCCCTTGACAAAACCAAATTGGGATGGGTCCAATGTCTCTAGGTTACCAATGTCCTTGTTGGTCATTTTCATGATAATTTGTTCAATGGCTTTGCATATTAGACTTGTCAGAATGATGGGTCTGTAGTTGATGTAGGTTAATGGACTACCCTTGTGAAAAGGTATGACCAGTGCAGTCCTCCTTTCACTTGGTATGTAACCAGTTTTGAGACTGTAATTGAAAAGTGCCTCAAGTGACCCTGAAAGGCCATGTTTTAAGCTATTTAGGAAGCAACCCAGAATACTGTCAGGAGACCCTCAGGCAGTATTTGACCTTGGCAAGCTCCATCAAGACCTGTTGGTAGTTGAGGTGATATACTAGAAGAGATTTCGCAGGGGGTAGCAGGGGGGAATAAGTACTGAAGTTTCAGCTGAATTTGTGAGCTAGCAGATTTGCTATGCCTCTCTACTCAGTGAAAGTGGTACCATTTACCACCAATACAGCACACTGCCATGTGTTACCTTTGAGGTTTCCAACATAACTGAAAAACACCTTGTGGTTGTCTTAGCCTGAGAGGCTATCCTGGCTTCATAGACTGTATTCTTGGGCTTAATTAATCCTCTTACTTTCTTGTTTAATTCAATAAGTGAGCTAGTATTTATGAGAGTAGCTCTTTCTGAGTTTGGCCATGACTTTTTATTATATAACCTGTTATGGTTGGAATTCCACCAGTGTGGTTTACTTTTGGTGCTTGTTATAGGCTTACTTATGGTTGGTACAGCAATCTGCATGCAGCCATCCACATTTGTACAGGGCTTCTGTGAATGATTCTGCATAGGTTTTTGTGATCTTCGGGTTTGGGAGGGGACACTGAATTTTGATAAACTGTCACTCAGTAGAATGTATTTTACTTTAGAATAGATCCTCACTGTTGCAGATTTACTTCGTTTTTCTGAGTTGATTTTTATTTTGAAGGTGACAGCTTTGTGATCCAACCTCACCAGTGAGGACATGAAACAAGGAGGGGGTAAGTGCTCCCCATGTTAGTGAGTACTAGGTCAAGTATGTTTGAACCTCTGGTTGAAGCACACACTATCTGGTCCAGTGTATTTGTGTTAATAACATCCAGGAAACATTGCACTTGCAAGTTTGAGGCAGTGTATGTTTCCCAGTCTATAGAGAGGTAGTTAAAGTTCATAGGGGTGTAGTAGGCTAATGGCCCTGGAGCCTTTACAAGTCTAGCCAATAGAAGTGCCCTGGCATTGTGCCGCCCGACGTTAGTTCCCAGTGCCTCTATCAAGCAGAGCCACTGGAGTGATCCCTGGAGTGAACTTTCTATGTCCCTTCCCTTATCAAGATTCCTCTTGAAGAGGGCCAGTGAGGTGCTCTGCTTGACATGTATGGGAAGTCTATTCCAGAGCATGGGCAGTCTATGGGTTATGAAGCTGTCCCTCCAGCATGTTCTGTTGATTGTGGTAATGAGGTTGAGGTCTCTGGAGCGTGTGGTGCGGAGGGATTGGGATTTCTTTAGATGCAGCATTTCTAACAGAGCTGGGTCAGACATGGCTTTGTAAGTCAGGCAAACATCACCACTTAGTAGATTATATGAGACAGAGAATAGATGGAATTTTCTAAGTCTGTCCATGTAGGACATGTGTTTAAGGCCTAGGATCCTCTTTGTGACGTACCTTTGTGGCTTTTCCAGCTGTTGCATGTGTCTAGTGAGGTATATGAAATATGGGGCATTATGCTCGAAGACTGGCCTAATGAGGGAAGAGTAGAGAGAGATGATGGCGTCTTTCTTCCTGGATGGAAAACCCTTGGTAATGAGATGTGCCACATAGAAGGAGTTTCTGACCACAGTGGCAATGTGGTGGTCGAAGGAGAGATTGCTGTCAGCCTGTGTCCCCAGATCTCTTATAATGCCTTCAGTGTTCAGTGGACTCTCATTAATGTAGTATTTAGTGGGAACTGACATTTTTCCAAAGGGGATTGTGACACCCGTGTCCTGGCCCACTAATCAAAAAGCCTCAGTCCTCACCATTAACACCAGTGAGTGGTGTCTCATATAGGAGGAAAGGGTAACAAATACACACAGTAAAGTGCAATTTCCCTTAAGAGCACACAGAGATCACAGTCAGTCCAGGGCTGGTTTCTCCCTTGCTCTCCAGGTCCCCAATTAGATTCCCCAGTAAGACAGCTATAGGGTCCATATCTTAGCCTAATGGGCAAACTAAAACCTCTCTGTCCAACCAGTGCTTCATGTCCCTGCCCAAGTAGCTAACACACACACACACACACACACACTTTGAGAAGAGTTTATATAACCATACAGACACTCATGAGGAAGGCTGGCACAGGTTCTCCAGCTGTGCCCCCTTTTCCCAGACTGTACGGTATTATCAGTTGTCACCACCCACTAATGTTTATCAGCCACTAAAAGGCCCTTAAAAGGGTGTCCAATTATTACTGTGCAGTATTATTATCCAATTGGTAGTATAGCCCAGGGCTAAAGCTATTAGAGTGGCTTTGTGCAATTTTAGCAAAGGCATGCAAGTACTCTAAAGAGCTTAAATTATCTCTACAAAAACAGCCACAGTTGAAAGGGTTTAACAATATTTAATAACAAATAGTCAAAACACAAGACAATACTTTTTACTACACAGTGTTAGTCAAGATTTCAGAGATCAGAGAAATACTTAAAACAATTCAGTAGTACAGTTCTGACATCACAGAAAAACACTTAGTCTAGTTTCTATCTATTTCTAAGAGAAAACACAAGTCTAAGATAAACTTACATATAGAGCAAGACAGTGCTGATGGGTTGGATGGTCAAGACAAAAATGCTTAATGCTCTCTGATTCTCTCTGTTTTTAAAATCACATTCCTGGTTCGCATTGCATCATTCTTCACACTTCCCTGGGTTCCCAGGCTAACAGAAACTACATTTACATTCTTCACCTCTAGGCAGAAACCAGAGCAATAAAGGACATGTATGCATGCAAATTCTGGCTATTAACTATGGCCTTATAAAATAGGCAGGATGCCTCACTCTAGACTTACTGACTCTGAGTTTTAACATCAAAGGGTCACAACATGCTTTACTTGGTCAGTAGAGTGCACTGTTGTTACATTTTTTTCCAGTTCCACATGTAGCGCTGTTTTTACCATTTAAGACACAAGCCTGTGGTTTACATTAATATTTACAGATGACAGAATTATCTCCAAAATTCTATCTGGCTAGGCTGGCAGCCTTCACCTATCTTCACCGGGATGATGACGCATTCTTTGGCATTACGCTTAAGGCCATGGTTTTGACACCAGTCATTGGTCTCAGTGAGGCCTTTCTGGAGGATGTCTACATCACTTGGGGAGTTAATAATGGTTCCCAACTTGCAGTCATCTACAAACTTGATCAGCCAGAGTCCCTCCTTGTTGACCTGGACTTCTGAGAAGTAAATGCCAAACAGGAGAGGACCCAAGACCAATCCCTGTGGGACTCCACTCATGACTGGTCAGCAGTCTGACTTGGAGTCTACTACTTTCACACTGTGGGTTCTATCTGTGAGCCAATTTGCAACCCAATTAGTGATATAGGGGTTGATGCCTAATTTGGTGAGTTTATTAATAATTCCTGAGTGGGGAATGTTATCAAAGGCCTTGGCCAGATCATGGTAGGCTGTATGAACCACCTTGCCCTCATCCAAAGCTCTGGTGACTGACTTAAAGAAGTCAACCAGGTTGAGCAGGCATGATCTTCCTTTCACAACACCAAATTGCATAGGATCTAGAGTTTGGAGATTCCCTATATCCTTGTTAATTAGGTCCATGATGATGCACTTCATAGTCTTACATATCAGACTTGTCAGGCTAATGGGGTGATAATTCCCAGGGTCTGTAGTCACTCCCACTTTATGGAGAGGGATGACTGTAGCAGTGAACCATTTGGTAGGGATGAAGCCTGAGGTGAGGCTCTGATTGAACAGGGCACACAGATGTGGTGCCAGTTCACTTTGTCGTTCATGTAGAACACATCCAGGGATATTGTTGTATCCCATGGAAGCTGTATTCTTGGCCTTGGACAATGCAGCTTTAACCTGTGCTGCAGTAATGCTGGGTGCCTGGCATTCCTCTGGTATTGTGATTGGTCCTTTGGGGGGGTAAAGTTGGCACTGAATCTGTCAGCTAGTATGTTGGCTCAAGTATAGGAGGTACCATTGTGCAGTAACTCAGAGTAAACCTGGATATTGCTGTGGAGATGCTTGATATAACTATAGAAGGTGTTGTGGTTGTTTTTAGTGTCTGCCGCAATTCTGCCTTCATAGCTGGCTTTTAGAGGTTTTGATGAGGGATCTCAACTTTTTGTTGAGGCTAACAATGGAGTTTTTCCAGTCTTGAAACTTCACCTTTTTCAGCAATAGTTTCATCCTTCTGTTGTAGAGTTTATTAATGGCAGGGGACTACCAGATTGGTTTCCTTTTTTTAGAAGAGAGCATCTTGGTTCCCTCGGGTATGGCTAGTTCCATGCATTTATGTACATGTTCGTACAGTGCATCGGTGTATGATTCAGCAGTCATACATCTATTTTTCCATTGACATAGGTGACATGAGGTTAGCTACCTCTGTTTTTAGGAGCCCACAGTCAGCTTTGGAGAAGTTTTTCATGGTGGTTACCTTTACAGGGGGTGTGGGTGAGATGTGGTTACCCATGAATAGAGTATTTGGTTGGATGATGAATGTCTCAAGTACATCTAGGTATGAGTTATAATATTCTTGGGGCATAGATGTTGACCTGTAGTTAGCTAGGATATGTTAAGGTACTTTATCTATGGTGATTTGCACGTGGATGCACTCTCAGGCATCATCTTGTTTAGCCAGCCTTGAGGTATATTTGTTGCAGATGTAGATTGACACACCTCCACCTTTAGTTCCTGTCTGTGCTGCTGTTGGTCTAAATGTGTGGAAAGCACTGCAGCCTTGTACTGCCAGAGTACTTTCTGCAGCTTTAAGCAGTGTCTCAATAATGCCACAGATGTCTATACTATTCAGAGTGAGGATAGCATGTAAGGTGTGGGGTTTCTTGTTGAGGCTCCAATTATTTAGCAGTAGTACATTATGGTCAATGAACAGAATTTCAGCAACTTTAGCTTAATGTCTCAGTGCAGAGTGGGGGAGACACAAAGAACAGGTGGACGGAAAAGCACAAGAATGCATCTTCAAGCGAGTAAATGAAAAGCAGAAACAAAAGTGGAATATAAACAACTGTAAAAGCACCGAAAAACCAGTTTTGGAGCAGAATTTACAGTACCCTCACTACTGTAATTCTACCACTATCTAAGGCATCAGACTATGCAGACATTTACCAGTAACACTGTTTATGGAAATAAATGGCTAAATGAGGCTCAGATCTGGCAGACGTTCACAGTTCTGCAACAAATATGAAGGAACCTACAAGACAAAGGTCCCAGGCAGGATTTAAAATACAAACAGCTTTTACGAGTAATTCTATTGATGGAGCTAGAAGTGTGGTATAATGTATATAAACAATCAATAAAGCTACAAGACTAAAGTCCCTAAAGAAACTAAAAAATGCAAACAGAACTTTTTTGACTACAATATGGAAAAAGCAGAAAAGCACAAAAAAGTATCATCAAACAGGATCTCTCTTAAGTGCAAATTAAAGGGCCAGAATTATGAATGGCTTCAACTTGTGCTGCTGTTCTTATTTTGTATTCATTAAACAAACAAAGGGAAATGGCAGAGTATGCTAATGAAAGCATAACTGGCTGAATTACATATTAATTAACCAATCCAGGATGGCAGATGGCAGAGATTCAGGAAGCTATAAAGTAATCATGTAGACTTGGTGTAGCTCTTTGCCATCAATTTCAAAACCTATTGGAATAAAACTATCATCACACTCACCAAAGCAATGTTAAGGGCTGCCACTGGACTCTTGCATGTGTATGTCCAACAGGCTCATATCTGTGCTGCTACTGATGATAGACCTCATTCAAGGAGAAGAAGAAAACACTACAGGATCTCTGCAACTTCTGCCACTTCAGGCCAAGGAGAAATCAATTAGAACCTGTACCAGACAAAATGAAAGTATGTGTAGCATTAAAGATATTAGCTACTAGTACACTCCGGAGACCCAGACAGGATATACGTGGGGGTGTCACAGGCCTCAGCCTTCAGAATATTGCATCAACATGTTAAGACTATGCTAGAATATACAAGGGAGTACATTTGTTTTCCATGCACATTAGAGGAGAGAGCAAGTACAACTCAGGAATTTTATATTGTAGCATACTTCCCTGAATTTTTGGGGCCAATAGACTGCACTCACATAGAAATAAAAGCCCCACCTGGTGAACAGGAAAGGACATACAGGCTGGAATGGGTTCTATTCAGTTAACTGCCAAGTGTCTGTAATTCCACAGGGATCATCCTCAATATATTTGCAGGCAGCCTGGACAGTTATCATGATTCACACACATGGCACACCTCTCAGCTTTGCACAAGCTTTGCTAGGGGTGATGTTCCACAAGGCCATCTACTGGGTGACACAGGTTATGCACTGGAACCTGGGCTTATGATAACCATCAGAAATGCACACACGCCTAAAGAAGAGGGATACAATGATTCCCACGCTGAAAACTAGCAACATCATATAGGATATGTTTGGCCACTGTCTAGACACATCAGGGGGTGCTCTAAAGTACCACCCAGGCACCTGTGCAGAAATTCCTACAGTTTGTGCCATGTTGCATAATATCATCTGAGGAAACAGCTGCAACAGTGACAGAAAGGGCCAGGACCTTACGTTTCTGGATGACAGGTAGGGTCAGCACATACAGGTGAGGGTTTTGAAGGAGAACCTCCAGCTGCAGAGGGAGCCAGCAGATGTAGGCATGGATAATATTCCCTTATCATGGCTAAGAGGCAAAGGATAGCTCATACACACTTACCACCTAAGAGACAATTGATAGCACATACACTCACCAGTGAAGAAATACACATAACAACCTAAGCACATACAAATATTAAACCTGTTGCCAACCAACATACACAGACTTTACTTCCTCATGTAATAGCTGTGTTTGGATAGCATCAGTCAGAGACAGCCCCAAAGACCATGGCTCATAACTTAAGTAATGTTAAGGTAAGTGTGGGACCTGTATCATGTGAACAAATGTCTAAGAAGATAAACTTAAATGTTAGTCATAAATGTACTCAATCAAAACCTGTGGGAAGTGTCTACCAATAGCATTATTGGCTTAGAAGAATGATCTCTGCAATATACAGCTATACATTGTACACAATAACCAGCATCAAGCTGGTGAATTAACCACTGTACACAAAACGGTCAACAGCGCAGTTATATCAACAGTTTCTGAAGTAGAGCAATAACATGTGGTATCAGTGATTTGAATGCATGATTTGCAATACTAACTGAAAAAAAAATCCTTCTAAAATGAACATGTAGAAAAACATCCAAAATTTTCATATACATAAAATTAACATAGTGAGAAAGACTCACTTAGCTGTCTATTCTGTGCATTAGACATATATGCAACCTTAAGTCAAAATAAAATAAACTAAGGCCATGTCACAGCCATCATCATTTGCAGAGGGGGGTGGTGTCAAGACTGACACCAAAGTAGTAAGTGTGTATGATTAGGAAACACAGAACATTCAGTTGTGTCTTTCGGCTTTTCCCGGTTAGGAGTCGCCACAGCGGAACTCTGGTCCGCTAATGATTGGCAGTGGATTTTTACATGCTGAGTTGCCAGCCCTAACGCACAACCTTCAACGAAGGTACGCCCATTCACGCATGTCTCCACACAGAAGACGCTCTAGCTAAGAGTCGAACCAGTCAGCGTCTTACTGTGAGGTGACAATGCTACTGCAGCACCACCACTTGGAAATTTCTCAGGACCACCAGCAGGAGATGTATCACAATCAACATTAAGGTTTGCTTAGCTTGCATGCATATGAGTTGTTATGGGCAGTTTTTTTGATGTGTGTGTTTGCATGAACACAATCAAGCTCTGTCTAGTACTACTTTCTGGCATGTCAGACAGGTGTGAGCCATGCATGGTAGAGTTGTCAGTTCAGTGCTGCCACCTCTGATCATGAGAACTGTCCCTGTCAGGCATTGCACTGCCACTTCCACATGCCAAGTTTGAAGTGGGGGTGCTACTGAATGTGAATGATGTTTGCTAGATGAGCTTTCTTTGTGACTATGTCCTGGACCATGACCCTACAACCTACCCCATCTGGGTGCGGATACCTCACTCACTAATGGAGTTGTGTAAGTTGTGCAACTATGGGAGTGGTATCTGACACAGCCACATCGGCTAACACCAGAGGATGTTACTGTTCTACACGCCATCACAGAGTGCCTGATCCAGTGAGTCACTCATCCTACCCAAGGGGTTAGCCACACAGTTGAAGGAGTCATGCATGTCAGAATGTGCCATGTTTAGAACTTGCACTATCTCTTCCAAGGCATTGGTGGGGAATGTACCTGTGCTTTCAGATAATGGAGGGTTGACAGTAGGCCTCATCCAAGCACCTCTACCAACCCTCCTGTGTGGTAGCACACCTGAACAATGGCTACAGGCAGCCTCAACCAGCTTTGCAATCAGAGTAACCACACTACCCTAATTAACGGTCACTCTCATCCTGTCCTATATCTGAGAGCTCAGTAGAATGGGTATGCATAGGCATACCATATGTGTCTAAAATAAGGCCAGTGGATGTTTGAATCACAACCTCAGTGTTAGACTGAACCTCTGCAACCCCCTACTGTGCCTCTATTTTGCCACCATCATTGTCAGAGCCTACCAATACTCTGGCATCAGGTAGTACAAGTTCTACACATCCACTGTTAGGCTCACCTGTGATAATAAGCAACAAACACAAGCATGAGACAAATGGTGACTGGAAATGATCCAAACTGTGCTCTAAATACTCTTGTTAAACAATTTCAGATGCTAAAGGAATACAATACTTACTCTGTCCTCAGACTTGCATCTAACTAATGGTTATTACTAAATGAAGAAAGTTTGTGCTTACCTTGTGCAGGAGGTCTTTCTGATGGTAATTCTAATGTCCCTGGAAAATATGAAGGTGGTCGTGAGAAGGCTAATAAGCATCACAATGCAAATGACACAAGGACAAGAGAATAATGCTCTGCCCATCTTCCCTTTAGAAAATATCTCAGAATCAAGCAGACTGGCCATCGCCCAACACAACCTCTGTTGGACTGTGTCATTTCTAAGCCACACATCTCAGTGTTTCCAGATATATCAGAAGTATACCAATATTAATACACAAAGATGTCTAGAATGACAGTAAATAACTTATGTATAGCATACCTGGAAGGTCTTGGAGCACACTTGGCCTATCATCCACATCAGCACCAACATCAAGGAATCTGTGTGAACCTCTGCTGAATTGTTAGGACCTCTGAAAGTGGACAGGAACTGCTCATATTCAGTGATTGGTGATTTGGAAGCAGGACTACCACCTCATAGCCATCTGTTCTAGTGCTACCACAGCTATGCTCATGCATGCTGCTGTAATCATATTAGTGTCATGGTGCCACACTTGATTGTAGTTTATATCCACCTAGTGCCATATGATTTTTCTGGCAGACATCTCACCTCTGCCTCTGTCAATTGGAAAGGATCCAGGGTGTTATAAGGCTTTGATGATGACCTTGTTCTGTGCATTACTGAATAGTGGCTTGCATGGAACAGATGGTCTGGGTAACCTAATCCTTTATGACATGAAACAGAAAAAAGACAAACATTTGTAACACATACAGAAATCATTCTACTTGAATAAAGTCTGTGAACCCATCCTCAAAACAAAAACTGAACACACAATGCTCATTTAAGGACTGCACTCAAGTTAAGGGACCCCCCCCCAAAAAAAAATTGTAGTATATTCACATCACATTCATTCTGTGAACATTTCTGTAATGAGGACAACAGTTGTGTAACTGACTAATAGCTGGCAGTAATTCAAAGTAGAAATGCAAAGACAATTTTCCTTGGTCTCTCCACTGTTGTGGGAAAAGCCTAACATCATTGTTAGCTACACATGCCAGACCTCTTGTAGTTGACAATAAATATAATACACTTGTCTGCAATAACTGGTGAAATTCCAAGAGCAAATGGTAACACAATACTGTGATGTAACTATGCCATTCATTGACAAACCTGGAAAGCACAGCAAAAACTGACATATCTACAGTATACCAATAGTCAGTGAAAAAATGAATACAGATGAAAATAAAATTCTATTGCATTTTGACATGCATCCCAAATATGAAAATGTAAGCCATTTATAAAGAGTACAAACATACTTTATGAAATAATGCAGTAATTTGTAAAAACATTCTCCCCCAAGTAAATAACAGTAACTATCTGCTGTATATCAAATTAGCTTCCCCTCCTCCTACTTCCACAGTCACACCATTAGCTTTATGTAGTGTACATTCAGCCCTCTGAGCACTGTGAAGATGCAAATGAGGTATGAAATCATTAGCATTCCTAAATACCAAAAATCAGACTTGGTGTCAGGGCATTAAACATTGTGTAAGTAGCTACATGATTGCATGTACACACCCTAGGACTGCAGGGAGGAGCCATGACAATTGTTGGTTGTTAATTGCTTGCAAGTGTTAATGATTACTCCAATTACAACAAGCAATACTGAAAAGACTCCTTTCCGAAGTGTGTGCATCATGCAGAGTAGACTTAGAATAAAAAGTGGAGGCACCTTGATAGCTATGAGAGCAATCGTAACAACATTAATATTCTTGTACTAATAGCACACTGCCCGCCCTCTGCTTAAAAGTTGTTCTGCAAAGCTAATCAGCTACATTACACATTGAAACAAAGACACAAAAGAAGTGGTCATAATGTTGCATTTCTGCTAGTTAAGCTGGGAGATGGGGAAGGTGCTCAAAAACTAAAGAGATGAAATTTCCGGAATTGTTAGCAACTTTACATTAATATAGTGTGGGCTATTATTAGCCTAAATTAGTTGTCAATGTCCCCATTCATCTAGACATGTTCAAGCAAATGAGAAAGGATCATTTTCTGATCTTTCTACTGTTGGATCTGTAGTATGGTGGTCTTCTAAGTAAAATCTGTGTGGTTATGTACATTTTCTGATTACTACTTGTAGAATAACAGGTGTGTTGTACCTTTAAGAAGCATTTCTAAGGTGTGTGTGCGCACATATAAATACCAAGCACGTGTTAGCTTCAGTGCCATTTTGAAGGTGCAGCCTGAATGTTAACATTTATGTGTATGATAGCTAGTCTGTTTATAAGTTAAAGTTACTTAACCTCATTTATGATGTGCTTGCATACAATAAAGCTGCTTGAACAAGAACCCACGATGCTCGCTTGTTTTATCCTGACCTGGTGAGCGACAATACTCTAAGCCTGTGTTGGTGTCAAAGAGGGATAAGAAGCACAACTGTGTGTGTGTGTGTGTGTGTGTGTGTGTGTGTTGTTATTGCACTGGACTGAGGGTTCATATCCAGATAGTGTACGGTTTGACAGAATTAATTAATATTTCCTGAGCATATGATCATGTTAGAACACACACAGAGTAACAAAACCTCACAATCTTGCCTTTTCATTATGATTCCATGATATTTGCTACTACTGACAATTTTTTATTGTGTTCATTATTTGCCTGTGATTTGATAAAACACATTTTGGACTGGCGATGTTTTATGTCAGTGAATGAGAGTCCACTACTCAAGGTAAAAACTGACTGAGAAGTTTAATTTGAAATGCTATCATTAGCACATTTTAGAGTGGCACAGGTGCACTTTGCTACAACTCTCTGAATAGCAGTAACAGAAGAAATTCTACACCCCACCTAAGCATCACTGTAGCACATGGTATAAATATGTTTAAAGAAACAGGACAGATGATCCAGGGTTTGAATCCAGCTTGCAGATATTTTAATTTTCAGAAGTGGTAATATTTTCTAGTCACCTGTTGTCCTTAATAACAATAACAAGGGATGTTGTAGCATATGACAGATTGTAAAGTGTCATAACAGAAAAGGATTAACAGGAGTACTGTGGACTGATCTGTGACATATACCGTATACTTTGTGTCCTAATTGTATGCAGTCTGCCAAGCATGACCTGCTGTCATTATCTGTTTGTCCCCTTTCTGAGCCATTGACACTACATGCAAGGATATCAACACTCTGGACAGTACCAATTGGAGAAAATCCACCTGCTATGTAACTGTCTCTGTGGCACAAGGTGCGAGTGCAATGACTTTAGAGACAGAACGTAGGTGATACAAGGTTATCAAATCCAGATAGCACTTCTTTTTTCAAAGGGTGTCAGAATGTAATTTTTAGCAACACTTTGTTTAGGAAGGTAACACCACATACAAATGACTATAATAAGTAGGTTGATTGTAAGAAGTGTCTCTGTAATGCTTTGATAACTACAGCTTTCTAGGTAGCATATCTCATTAATGACTTAATTATGAAAACCATTTGATTGTGTGTGTAACTGTTTAAAAATGGCAAGAATGATAATTAGTAAAAATTCCACTTGCATATCTATGATAGGTAGAATACTTAAGTTAAAAAGTATCTTGACGCCTCAAGTCGCCCAACTCTGAGTTTAGGACAGTATGCATTGTGAAGTATATATGTATCATACCTATTACCTAGCTCATGAAAGCCTATGCATTTGAAATATATTTATAAACAGTAATACTGCCTCTTACATGGGAAATGTATAGGTTCATAGATTAGTAGAATAGGTTCATAGATTAGTACTAGGCTAACTGTCCTTGTGAGCCATTTTAAGCCTATCCAATTATCCCTTGTGAGACTTAAACCCTGCACCTTGTGTTTGTAAGGCAAACACCTTAACCATTAGACCACCCTCACATTCTTTTTTTCCATAGGTTTGATTCCCATCTTGTAAAACTTACTTTTTACAGTGTTCAACTATGAACAAATTATGTCCCAAGTCATTGTATTTAACCTTCCAAACACCAAGGCTTACAATTCAAGGCATTATGTATGTCATTGTTGACCAATGAAAAGTGTGAATAGGGTGAGCATCTCATATAGCAATTATCACTCCCATGTTTCACACCTTCATTGCTGGTTGTTGAAATTTCTGCCTCATTGTCTGGCATTGGATCTCATTGCTTTCCATTGTTCAAATTCAGTTGACATGGTTGTGCATTTTTCTGCATTGGCTGTTAAACATGAGATTGGAATTTGGCACCAGTTCAGACATACAGTTGTTGCGTGACTTCTGCAGACATGGCTGGTGAAGGAGATGGAGCTAAATTTAGATCACAGAGGTGAGGTGTTGAGGAGTCCAAAATTTTTATGACATTCCTAGTGAAGCTCTACAGTTGTAAGCTTCTGCAGGGGGACTATACTGGGACTCAGTATAAGACTGAGGCTTGGAACACCTTTGCCAAGGCTGTCTCCAGTGCAACTGGCATCCCACACACTGTAGAGAATTGTCATTACCACTATAGTCACCTGAAATGGTGCAAGAAGGACATCCTTAGCCAATGGGAGGATGAATATAGAACTGCTGACACTCCTTCAGTTGTGTAAGTATACTTGACCCATCAGCGTTCAATTATATCAAATGTGGTAGACAGCCAAGACTGGTATTTGTTATGCTTTCATGTCTCTTCTTCTCCATTGTACAGCTGTTGAAGACATTGCAGCAAACAGGGGGGGGGGGGGGTGCACCAAATGAGGTTAAACAAACCTCAGAGAGGCACAGGTTATGTATGCATCAGGTCTTACCATAAGCATAATAACTATTCTAATTATACGCAATATGACAATACTGAAATAAATAGTTGTATTTATGCTATCATAACAGTGCAATTGATTAATGGTACAAGAAAGTAATACCTTCTCAAAATACCTGGATGAGGCAAAGCTGTATACAATGGGCAAGCATAAATGTGTATGTCGTGAAATTATATAGTCAACCGACATGTCATGGATCTAATTTGCTATCTTTTATCTCACCCCACCCATTCTCTGTCTTTCTTTTAATATTTAATATGGCTTAAATGTTCTGTTGTCATACATTTCTGCTTACAAAAACTGACATTCAGCACAGACAGGTAGACTGACTACTGTGGATTAGACAGCCATCCCTCCACAGGTTGCAGCACCAACACCCAGCACTTCAGAGTCCCAACCTGTCCTACCTGCCTCCACAATCCCTGTCCTACCTACACCGGATAGCTCTGCTCTGGCTGCTAGTGCACTGATACTCTCTGGGAGTAGTAGTAGCAGTGGAAGTGCTGATTTTGTCACCCAGCAAGGGCTGACAGGGTTGCTGGAGGGTATCATGGAAAGGGGCCTTGGTGCCCGAATTGGCTGTGTAGAAAAGATGCTTCATCATATTGCCAAGATGCTGCCACACTGAGCACTGACATAGGAAACTAAGACAGGAGATACTGATGACAGTTCTGAAGATGACTAGTTTCTTACTGTTCTCAGGCTTGACATAGGTTCACCTCTGATGTCCTCTATATGTCCCCAGTCATGGTGTCCCCCAACCTTTTGTGTCCATCACCATCCCTTTCTGTCTTATATGTCCTGTATGTCTGTGCCTGCTTCCTCACCTACCATACCTACCTGGCCCTCACATTCTTAAGCCTCTTCCCCAACATTCCTGTCTCTTTGAAAGTAAAAAAAAAAAAAAGGGATCCCTACATGGCTCTTCACCTATGTGTCTTCTTGACACACTTAATTTGGTACGATTGGCTCTACAACACTATTCAGCTGTCACCAACCCTGGGTGTGGTGACAGTCCAAGTTTAGCACTTTCTGTCTACAGTTCTACACTTACATTGTTAGGAAGTGGAGAGTTATGGTTCTGTCCCACTACCTTCCTGCAAATTCCTATATTCTTTCTTTCAACACTTTCCTATCAACCCCTTTTTCATATGTTTAATCCAGTCATAAAATAGAATCATGCACAACATATACATCTCAAAATAGCCCATAAGAAAGCCTTCACTTTTTGTCTTCCACATTTGCTCAGAATTTTGCATCACACACCAATGTCAAGTGGTAGTGAATGGTTGTTCAAGTCCCATGGCAACACTTGGTGAGTTGTTGACATCACCCACAGTAGACTGTTTATCCTCACTTAAAATTGCTTAAACATGCTGTGCTATCGAAACAGAGAGTAAAGGCAATACTATGTATCATTTACTCTGATTACTGCAAGTAGCCAAATGCAACTTCCTCTGTGAAGTGTTGACATAAATCAGTTGTCTGAAGATTCATTTTTGTTCACAGCATCAAGGGTTCGATTATAGATGTATGTCATATTATTTCTTACTGTGATCTTGTACTTCTGTAATATGTTTCATGACACACATCTTAATTTTTATCTAGTTACAACCTTTAACATATTTTGAATAATGTTGTAAAAAGCATTTTCAAACACATCCATGACCATAAGGAAGACTTAGTAAACCATCTTTATTCTACTCAAATCTTAATCAGGTTTTGCTTGTCTTACAGCTTCTTGATCCCCAGAGCCATCATTAATGATACAGAGCATGACAGATGGATACTGAGGACACACCATAGAGATGTCTGTTAATGACCAATAACACCACCCTTTCATAGGATTATGTATATATGTTTCTATCTTTACCCCTTCTTTCTCACCCCTTTGTACTGTTGGCTATTGATTATTCTTATGGATGTAAATTTCACCTTATGGCATTTTCTTACTGTCATTACTTTGCTGAAAACTAATAACTACATCTTCCATTGGCTGAATAGGTTATCAATGTCCCTTCAAAGGTATGATTTTGATGTATGTGAAGTATTAAAGACACACCAACTAATAATCCACAGAAAAAAATAACCAAGGTCTAGATCCACTCAAAAATAAGTGTTTATTGAGCGCTTTCGTCTCTCTAATGGAAACTTCCTCAGAATGAAGTACACATTACCCAACATCCCTTTTATATAAAACATACAACAATCACCTGTACAAATAATGAAATTTCTTAAAGCAACAATGCCATAAAATGTAAAGGCATAATATAAAAGCATAACAAAATATCTATTCTAAAACACATACATTGCATAAGAACGAACAAAGGAATACATAATAACTTCACATGTACATGTGAACACTCTTAAAAACAGTTTGACATATTAAAACCTTCTTTATAGAAGAAATTGAGCTTTCGATCTTAAAACAGAACTGATGGACACAGCACTGTTTAGTCCTGGGCTCACTGTTGCATTTGTTTTAATTTGCCATTTCAGTTCTGCTAATTCCAGGAAGTCATTCAAGGGTCCCCCTCTTTCTCCTAGATTAACTTGTTCAATAACAACAAACTTAAAGCTTTGTTCTTCATTGGCATTATTATGGACTGCTAATGCATTTTTTTCATCCTTCCTATTAATATCATAATAATACTGATAAATCCTACTCCGTAATGCATTTTTCATTTTGCCAATGTAGTAACAAGGACATTTTGAGCATAGAGCCAAATAAACCACAACTTTACTGTTACATGACATTTTCTCTTTTATAATGTGTTTCCCATAGTTAGGCATCAAAATGTCTTTCCCTTCAAGAATGTGCTGGCACTGTAAACAGTATCCACATTTAACCATACCTACACCTTTATCCGGCGCCTGTTTTTGTCTCTCCAACATGTTTTTTATACTACACTCTCTTTTGTATACAATGCTTGGGGCTGGTCCCACTAACTGTACCTGGTCTGCGTCAGTGCTGAAGATGTTCCAATTGTGTTGAATGATATTCTTCTTATAAAAATACTGGTTAAACTTAAAAATAGCTGATTTCTTGAAGGTATTAGTACTAACCTGTCCTACCTCATTTTGAATACCTCCCCCTGTTCCAAGCAGGGGTCTGAAATGTCCATTCAACCTTTTCTTTGTAACTTCTTGGAGAATGTTCCACACATAACTCACAAGATAGCCCCTATTTTCCAGCATATCTCCCAGGAAGTTCATCTGTGTGATAAACTCTTGTTCGAAAATCATCCTAGACAGTCTAACCCCTGTCCCTTTACCAATGCCTTCTTTTGGTGTAAGGGGTGACAGCTATCAAAATGTGAAAGGCTATTTGAGAATGTGGGTTTCTGGAAGATGGTGGAGTTGAACTGTCGTTTGACAGGGTCTTCTTCAATGGTTATATCTAAGTAATGGACAGAAGGTTCAGTAATCAAATGTGTAAATGTTAAAAACTCAGTACTGTTGTCCAAATACTCTAAGAAATTATTAATTTTATCCTTGTCTTCTACCCCAAAAATTATGATGTCAAGGAATCTTCCATAAAATGACCAGTCTTTGGCAAAGGGACTGTTGAATATAAATTCCATTTCCCAGTATGCTAGTACAATATTGGCAAAAATGGAGGCACATGCTGCCCCCATTGCCACCCCTTGAACTTGTTTGAATAACTGATGTTCAAAAGTTATAATATTAGTGTCCAGAACAATTTCCATTAATGTTAAGTGTTGAATACTGGCAGAGGTACTGGTAAAACCAGTCTATACCAGTTTCATGTGGAATTATGGAAAATAAATCTTTAATGTCAACTGTCATAAAGACAAGGTTGTCTTTGTACATCTTTTTGTTGATTTTCGACAAGAAATACCATGAATCTTTTAGTATCGAGGGGCAATTTAACAATACACCCTTTAGTTGACTATGTATTTCACTATAAGAAAAGTTTTTGGTGCTTTATAATATGGGGAACATATTATAAAAGGGAAAATGTCATGTAACAGCAAAGGTTCTATGTGTATTTGGCTCTATGCTCAAAATGTCCTTGTTACTACATTGGCAAAACAAAAAAATGCATTACGGAGTAGGATTTATCAGCATTATTATATTAATAGGAAGGATGAAAAAATGCATTATCAGTCCATATTAATGCCAATGAAGAACATAGCTTTAAGTTTGATTTTATTGAACAAATTAATCTAGGAGAAAGAGGGGGAGCCTTGAATGACTTCCTGGAATTAGCAGAACTGAAATGGCAAATTAAAACAGATGCAACAGTGAGCCCAGGACTAAACCGTGCTCTGTTCATCAGTTCTGTTTTAAGACTGAAAGCACAATTATTTATATAAAGAAGGTTTTAATATGTCAAACTGTTTTTAAGAGTGTTCACATGTGCATGTGAAGTTATTATGTATTCCTTTGTTCGTTCTTATGCAATATATGTGTTTTAGAATAGATATTTTATTATGCTTTTATATTATGCCTTTACATTTTATGGCATTGTTGCTTTAAGAAATTTCATTATTTGTACAAGTGATTGATAAAAGGGATGTTGGGTAATGTGTACTTCATTCTGAGGAAGTTTCCATTAGAGAGACAAAAGCGCTCAATAAACAGTATTTTTGAGTGGATCTGGACCTCTGTTCTTTTTTTCTGTGGATGTATGTGATGTATGATTTTCTTTGTGGGATGCTGAGATAACTTCATTTTTCTTCTTGACAACAATTCAAATCCAGCATTATGTAAAACTCTTATTGCCTGTTTTTATGTGTCTTTCCTTTGAATGAGTTGCCTATGTATTTGTCTGAGCGCCTTCTGTCTGGTCAGTTGTAGTCCTCAGCATTTACACAAGGTCTGGCAATGAGCAAGTGTAGTATGTGATGCTAAATGGCATGTCAAGTGTTATTGAAAAACCTGGTGAGTTGTTGCCTTACATTGCATTGCACACCTGTATTAACTTGTGATTTCCCTTGAAGCGTGTTTGATGTATAGTAGGCATAAAAGATTATTTCAGTGGGCATTACTGACAGAATTTGGGCAATCAACGTATTTAGGATAGTCATTCTTATGTATTCTTACAGCTGTGATCAAAATTAATTATTATAATCACATTCTGACACCCTATGTAAAGTGATCTGCAAACTGGATTCAAACCCTGCTTTCTCATTTGGCTCATTGGGCTTGCACCTTGTACCACAGTGAGAGCTAAGTTGACAGGTGGATTTTCTCCACTCAGTACTGTCCAGAGTTCTGATGGCCACTCATCACTGCTAAGCCTGTTTGAGCTACAGAAGGCTAACCTTATTAAAGTGTTCACCTTTTTCCTTGAGGAGTGAACCCTGTTCCCTTGGTGCCTTACATGATTCAAACAGGGAAGGCAAGCACAATAATTCATTTTTGGGTACTTTTCCGTTATCAGGGCAACAGTTCTAACATGCTAGAAAGGCTTATTCTTCTAGCATTTTCTTGCTTATTCTGTTTCTTATAACATTTACATGTTTGAGTAGCAGAATAACTGTTTTATGCAACTATTACATAAAATATAGGCAATAATTTTACACTAAAATCTTAGGACATTTGCCATTTTTACATTTTTTTTGCGGGACACAACTGCCCAAAGAGGGACTGTCCCTCACAAAGTGGGACAGATGGTAACCCTAAGCTCCTAAAGAGGAATAGTTGAGATGAAGTCCACTACACAAAGACTCATTAACATTGATCATTAATCCTTTCACATGGCAGCCCAAACCTTACATTTCCGATTAAATGACATCATTTACATTCAGTACAGTACATTCATGTCTCTTCTGCGGAGTTGTACAGTCTATACAGGAAGAACTCTTTCACCTCTTTTTGGCATAGTAATAGTATGTAATGAATTACATTTTAAACAATACATAAAGCAATTTATATTGCGACGCGAGAACAATTTTTCTACCTGCAGCTTTCTGAGGTTAGTACTATTCACAAAACTTCAAACGCTCATTTCCACCTTCTATGATAAACTATATGCCACCCATATTTACAACTAATGTAGTGTTACAGTTGTCAGGGTGGCACCTGGTTTTATAAAACAGTTGTACATTTTATACAGTTCCACATTCTTGCTAGCTGAATGGTATATTTATATACAGTGTTTCACACGATCGAAGTTCCGTATATCTGAGTGGGAAAACCATACATAATAGTGGTGTGGCCTGAATAGATATCGCCCTCCATCTCCAAAATGTGGGACATTTCTTCTCATAATGTGTAACCAATACTAACAGCTGAAATCAAGAAGCTCACGGGATGATTAAAACGTGTTACTGTATACTTATTACTTATAACTTTTCCCTGCGTTAGAACTGTTGCCCTGATAACGGAAAAGTACCATTTTTTGAATTAAGCTTTGGCTGTAAAATGGAAAGGTATACTACAACATGCAAAACTTATGTGTTTTAACATGTAAAGATAAATCCAATCTGTTCTAAATGTAATTGAATCAAAACATTTCCTCTCTGCTCCTTGTTTGTGACAAGGAGCATCACTGAACACCACTAAACACTGTCACTTCACAGTCTGAACTCAATACATCAATATATAATCACATTTGCTAATAGTTTGCCAATATATAAGCAAATATGTTTCTCAATATTGCACTTGGGAAGAGATTTGGAACAAAAATAAGTATTACTGGATTATATTACTTCATTACGTGGAAATTGTTTTAATGTACTCAAATGAAATGCTGTTAACTGTGTCGTTGACTGACCACTTCATTCTGGGAAGTTATGTCTGCACCACAGCACTGACACATGCACATGGTATATAATGACACAGAGCCTTGGCACACATACTTCATCATTACTTAGCCCTATTGCATTGGAACATTAAGAACTGTTTTGTATTGACAGTGGACATTGTCCATGCATGAGCAGGTAACATTGCTAATATCAGTAGCACTCATTAAGGTTTACATACCATCTTTATAACCTGATGATCTGTTGTCCATCCTGTGCTTCACAAGTGTGTGTCTCATGTACACAACAAAGGTACATGTCAGTTCTGCAACATAGATTAATGACAGCATAGCTGACATAAGTCAGCAGTATGTATTTATTACTGATCATAAGATTGTACTTATTCCTTCATATCAACATTTATCACTTTGCATGAAACCTTCAACATTATAATATCTTGTCTGTCACAAAATGAGAAACTAATACTATGTATACTGCACTGTCACACTGTAGAAGCCAGACTTCTTTGGTGGCACTTGCATTAAGTACTGTGTTCTCTAATCTGTGTAACTAGGTAAGTAGGGGGTTCTAGTCTCACAACTGTCAACTTGTGTGTATCCACAAGCACATACTGTCTGCAACCACACTGATGAGGTAATCTTTTCCAAAATGTACTCTCACATCATTAAAGTCAGACTTCTCCTGTGGTACATGTCTATAATACACTTGCATGTAGACTGTGTCAGTAGATAGATAAGGAGTTCAAATACAGTATTAAGAGACTCATGACTGTGTGTGCACAATAATGCATGACATCGATTAAACCAGTTATGGCAATGCACACATGATGTATGTGTGTGCCAAATACACATATGTACCTGTGACCTTCAATAGTTACCATGTGTGATGCCTGCCACATGTGAATACATGGTATTTGCACTGGGTAACATTATGACTGTGGTCTTCTGTGCAGGTGCTGCATGTGGGATGTGTATATACAGTGTGAGATGTAGATGCTGTCAACCTAGCAGTGAGGGGATACACACCTGGTCTGGGGCATATAGTCTACATGTTGTTGATGAACAGGTGCTGCATGTTTTCACCTGTTGTGGGGAGTGGTAAGAAGTGACTGCATGCTAAGAACCTTTCAGCTAGGGTGTTGTAGCTACAGTAATTCATTAGCATTCAGTAATATGTCAGCATTCCTGGTGAGGGTATGATGCCAACCAAGGTCAGGGTTCTACCAGCCTGTGCCACTTGCTCAGTGAGCCCTTCCATGTTCCCTATCATGTATTCCAGTGTGGGACATCACACATCAGCTGTAGTGGCATGGACAATGACTGAGTCATATGTGTCCATGCATCTGACTGACCTGTATGCTTGTGTTATGTGGTGGACCATAGTGCCCCATGAGCATATCACTGTGACCTTCACCTTGTCCAGCCTGGTGAGCAAGACCTCACTGTACCGGACAATAAAAGTAACTAACACAACTGCAGCAGGAGTGTTGTATAGCTGTACAGACTGTGCTTGTTTGGCACGCAGGATTTGTGTGCTATGTGTTATGCGTGCTGTGTTCAGGCCTAATGTATGCCTGTGTGCAGCTGCAGAGGTGTCTGCCACTCAGGCAGGATGCCATTCTTAGGCTCCACGAATGGCCCGGTGTGTTCCCGTGCTTGTATTGCTGTCAGTGTAGGTCTACATCAGACTGGTATTGCAGTCACTGTAGTATTTCATGCCACCTGACAGGTTATGCCAGTACTGGGTTCAGAGTGCTTAGTCCACAGTTTGGCTATGTGTTTCCATCTCATACATGTGTTGTACATCCATGGGTAGGGGATAGGGTTGACTGTGTACATGTAGCAGCTGTGACATTACTACATGACTCACATATTCCACAACTGTACCATAGAGGTGACTGACAACTGACCTTTGTACATGCTACCATAGTATTGAGATTGCATTGGTGATTAACAGCACCTAGGGCCAATGGTGAACAAGATACATAGGTTCATAGGTTCATACTAGGCTATCTGCCCTAGGGCATTTATAAACCTAGCCATAATGTGTGTGGCTTTCACCATGCATTGTAAATATATCTTGCTATGCCCTTTTCCAAGGTTAGTATACTGTGCCTCTGTCTAACAGTGACACATAAGAGATACCCAGGGTAAACCTACAATGTCCCATCCAGTCATTAATATTCCTCTTGAAGACAGTCACTGAGTGACTCTGCCTAACCTGTATTGGGATAATATTCCAGAGTGAAGGGAGCCTCTGAGTTATGAATGTGTCCCTCCAGCATGTCCTATGTATATCACTCCTGAGGTTCAAGTCTTTCCAGGGTGTAGCTTGATGGGATTTGGATATTCTGAGGTGCAGCATGACCATTAAGTCAGGGTTTGACATGGCTTTATATGTCAGGCACAGATTGCCTATGAAGAGGTAGTATGCCACTGAGTAGAGCTGCTGTTTCTTTAACCAGTCAGTATGTGGCATCTGTTTGAGCCCTTTGATCCTCTTGTTGAGGTACTTCTGTGGTCTTTCCAGTTGCTGCAGGTGTCTGGTAAGGTGCATGCCAACAGGGGCATTGTAGTCAATTATGGGCATGATGAGGGATGAGTAAAGAGGCACAATGTCCTCCCCTGATCTACATGTGAATCCCTTCATGATGAGGTGGCCTATATAAAATGTTTTTCTAACCACTTTGGCCATGTGGTTGTCAAATGAGAGAATGCTATCAACTTGTGTACCCCAAGGTCCATAATTCCTTCTTCTGTACTTAATGGATTAACACATATGTGGTACTTTGTGGTCACTTTGTTTTTGCCAAAGGGGATGACTATACACTTTTTGGCATTCAGCTTGAGGCCATGGCTGTGGCACAAGTCGTCTGTTTCTAAGAGGCCCTTTTGGAGGATGCGTGTGTTGGCTGGAGAGTTGATTATGGCGTCCAGTTTGCAGTCATCTGTGACTTGCTCAGCCACAGTACTTCCATGTTGGACTGTACCTCTGATAAATATATAATGAACATGACAGCTCCCAGGGCTGAGCCTTGTGGGACACCACTTGTACCTGGTTGGAGGCTGACATGGCTCCAGCAATTCTAACCATGTGTGTTCTGCCCTTGTGCCACTGTGCAATGTCCATAGTGACATATGGGTTAATATGTACACTGGTGAGCTTCCCTAGAATGCACAAGTGGGGTATTGTATCAAAGGCTTATGCAAGGTCCAGGTAGGCTGTGTAGACCACCTTCCCCTTGACAGTGGCCTTGGTGACTGTTTCAAATAAATCAAACAGGTTTGAGAGGCAGGATATGCCATTAACAAAGCCAAACTGTGTATGATGCAGTGTCTGTAGGTCCCCAATATCTATATTTATGAGGTCCATGATTATCCTTGCCATAGCTTTGCAGACCAAGCTATTCAGACTTATGGGGCAATAGTGTCCAGGATCCATTAAGGCACCACCTAAATGTAGAGGGACCACTGTTGCTGCACACAACTCTTTGGCCACATATCGTGTAGTAAGGCTGGGATTGAACAGTAGTGTTATGTCTGGGTGTAGCTCTTCTTGGAGTTCATGTAGGACACAGCCTGGGACATTGTCTGGTCCCATTGATGTAGTGTTTATTGCTTTGGAGAGGGCAGCTCTTACCTGAGCATCTGAGATGTCAGGGGGGGGGGCAGCACTCTGCTGGGAGAAATATTTGCCCTTTTGGTGTGGAGGGGGGGAGAAGTTAGCAGTGAACCTGTCCACTAGGGTGTTGGCAATGTCTGTGTGTTTGGTATTTCTTTTGACATTTTGGACTACCTCTGAGCATATCTGGGAATTACCACCCAGGTTCCTAACATAACTAAAGAAAGCCTTGTGATTATCCTCAGTGTCTTGTGGAATTTTCTCTCAAAGATGGCCTTAGACAATCTTATGAGTGCCTGTAGTTTTCGTCTAATACTCATCAGTGATGCCTTCACATTTTGGGAGTTTGTTGTATCATTTAGTAGCTTCATCCTTCTATTGTATAGTTTGTTTATGGCTGGTGTCCACCACACAGGACGTCTGCCTTTGGAGGATTGGGTCTTGCTTTTATTTGGGATTGCATGATCCATGCATTCCTGAAGGTGTCCATAGAATGCCTTTATGCAGGTATCTGCAGTCTGGTCTATATTTTCAACAGGCCTGGAGGCTTTGAAGGTTTCCACATCATTTATGAGGAGTGTGAACTTGCTTTACATGAGTTGTTGACTGTATTCTTCTGTGCAGGGGGTGGCCTTGGGATGTGAATATCCAGTGAGATTAGTTTATGGTCTGATCTTACCAGTGAGGGATACACTTCTGGTCTGGAGCATAGAGTCCCCATGTTGGTGATGATCAGGTTCAGTATGTTTTCCCCTCTTGTGTGAGTGGTAACAAGTTGTTCCATGGCATTTTGGTATATAAATTCTAGTAATCTTTGGGCTAGGTTGTTGGAGCTACAGTCATGCTCCCAGTCTATGTTTTGGTAGTTTAACTTACCCAATATAATGGTGTATGGATAGACCTACATATTTCCAACTGTTTTCAGGAAGGCCAAGTGTGGTTCTTGTGTTTGTGAGGGTGGTCTGTAGCAGGCTATAACATGGAAGGCAGTTTTACCCATTGTTACTTGCATATGGATAGTCTCTGATGTTTGGTGCTTTGCCACCAACCTGGAGGTGTGGGTATCTTGGATGAATATCAATACACCCCCTCCTTTTGTGGTTTTGTGCAAGTTTTGGGCCTGAAAAGCATGGTATGAGGTATAACTTGGTAGTGCTGGGGTGCTGTTGGTAGTCCTGAATCCGGTATCTGTTACTGCACAGATAGCGATGTTCTCCATGCTGAGGAATGTTTCGAGTGTGTGCATCATCAGGTTTAGAGTCCTGCAGTGGCATATATGACTGCTCACATGGACAGATGCCAGGTAAGTCATATGCAAAGTGTCACAGGCAACGTACATGTGAACAGAAGAAACAGTGACATTCTGTCAAGTGAGACATGAACATACATATAGTAAGCTATGCAGATGTCACTAGGAGTCCACAGAAGCTGTGTAACTCTGCATGGCAGATCGGATCAGTATTCCAGGGTAACTGCAAGGAATCATGCATGCAAACATAGCTACTGTAAGCAGGGCTGCATGTAGCCCATTGTACAACAAACAAGGAGTACCACTTTCAGTAGGTAACTGCAAATGCTCACCAGCTGACATATGAATACCTATGTCACCAAAGGTGATACTTACCAGACCACGGACAGAAATGACATGGCCAGACACGCTGCATCCCACATGAACACATATCACAAGCAACACAGACCTCACAAAGTCAGTGTTCTTAACAGGCACAGCCCATAAGGCCAAACACAATGTGTGACACACCTATAATAGGTGATGCCATAGTCAGACACACTGACGTCCCACTCTCCAGACTGAGCAAGGTGAGGGTCACATTTAGCTACCTGTCAGGTGATAGAATGTGCCACATAACACAAGCACTCAGGTCACTCCACAGCAAGTACAAGTATGAGGCAGTCATTGTCCATGCTGGTGTGAACAACCTGAGACGTACCTCCCTGGACCACATGAAAAGAGACACAGAGGAGCTCTTACATCACCCTCTCAAACTCAGGAATCCCACACAGCCTTTATGAAGACACAGAAGAGTATAGATTTCTCTGCAAACACCATCATACTGGGTGACTTCAACTACCCAAACATAGACTGTGAACATTACTCAAGCTACAATACCCAAGCTCTAGGGTTCCCATAGTTCAGAAACTCTTTAGCTATGGAACAAGTAGTCAACATTCCCACAAGAGGGGAAAAATATACTAGACCTGATCATCACAAACATGAGTACAAAATGCTCACCACTTGAAGTATATCCCTCATTGTTGCAATCGAACCATATACTAATCACACTGGAGTACTGGATCCCCCACATATGCAAACCTCAAACACATCTATGTGTGTGCAGGAAATGCCCCTATTAGCAACTGTGAAAGTACACTACAGGATGCAGATTCCCCTTTTGAAACACTGATGATATCAGCACTCTATAACTATATTACCTGAATTAAAGCTCCCCAGTAATTTGTATAGCGCTCTGCTAATGCGTCTGTCTCTAGTGTCATAACATAGTTAGGTAGGGGTTTGAATCCTGCAAAGAGAATGTATGTGAGTTAGTGTGAGTGGGGTTTGTGTGTGTGCATAATGCTGTGAGGGAAAAGTGCCTTTTGCCAACTGGGAGAACACACTACAGGGTGCACATCCCTCTTCCTAAACACAGATGATGTCAGCACCCTCTAAGTACAGCATTAGAAAGGATTTCTCCCACTAATGCAAATAGCGCACTCTGCTAATGTGTCTGTCTCTAGTGTCATAACACAGTTAGGTAGGGGTTTGAATCTTGCAAATGGAAAGTATGTGTTTTAGTGTGAGTGGGGTTAGTGTGTGTGCACAATGCTGGGGGTGGGATGTGGCTTTTGCCAAATGAGGCTACGCACTGCAGGGTGCACATTTCCCTTAACAAACAGTGATGTTGACAGCACCCTATACAAACAACATGACAACAGACAACTACCAGTACTCAGTATAGTGCTACATGCTACTGTAACAAGCACATGTACCAGAACATACCTAGATAGTGATTTGAAACCTGAATGTGGCAAGTGTGTGGATGTGGGATGTTTCTGTGTGTGCATTTCCATATGGAAAACATGTTGGATGTGGCAATCAGGGAACCACAGTACCTAATGCACATTACACTTTTAAACTAATGAGGCTGCCTGCACCCTGTGAGTACAGGTAGAGAAGAGGAAATCGGTAGTAATCCAAATAGTGCACTTTTCAAATGTGTACCTGTCATGTGTCGACAGCTACACATGTAGGGTAATAAATAATGGAAATGGCAGGTGAGCGTGTGCATGTGTGGGGGTAGCAGGGTGTGTGTAAATGCATGTGTGACAGAACAGATACATATAGCTGAATCTACAATACAGCACATGATGCACATTCCCATAGTCAATGGTAGCATGTGATGGTGTGCAGCTGGTACACTTTGGTAAGTAGTATGGGTGCAGATAACAATTCAGGACATTCATACAGTTACTGCAGCAGGAATGCTGGGATATACACACAATCATAGTGGAACAGTGAACAGTTACCAACATGTTACTACTTATACACATCTATGTAGTCACCCTGTGCATCAGCAACGTGTTTACCTTTTCCTGCACTGATGTTGTAGTATGCAGGAGGTGGCACAGTGTCATCATATGCACAGGGTGTGGGTTATGCATGCCCAAGCCAGCCACTGGTACCACCAATTGACATGTGTGTGTATGTGTGTTTGTGAGGGGCAGCAGTACAGGGTGGACCAGTGTTGGTGCAGTGTGGGTTTGCCCTAGGTGTTAAATTTCTGCATGTGTGTAAGCACGCACACAGTCCCACATAATGGCTGCCATGTACAGGGTTTTGTGGACAGCCACAGACTGCACCTGTCAGATCATCCAGATCAGTGTCTGTGGGCATGGACACGGTACCTGTGCCTGGCAGGGGTGCTACGGACCGTATCCGGTACTAACCCAGACTGGATACTGTCATCGGAAGTGGGTGTGTGTTGACTGGACACAGTTCCCTGTTGGGACTGTCCAGAGCCACGTGCACGTGGTCTCCTGGGGCGTCATGATGACAGCACTAACCCAGCATTGCTGGGACTGCTGCTGCCACTTGAGGTGCGTGAGTGGGCCTGTTGTCCGTGGCGACTGCCAGCTGTTGCTGGCATACGGCCACGTCGGCGCCACAAACGCACACCATCGCCCTGGCCCATGGACATCTGGTTGTGGAGCAGCTGTTGTATGTCCCCACAATGTCTGTCAACGACATCTGTGAAATACCGAATAGCATTCGCAATGTCACGCATGCCATCTGTCATGGCTGTGCGACATGCTGTCAGCTCCCTCAGACCCTGTCTGGTGTACCTTTCCATACGCGCCTGTGCCTGCATAACAGTCTGAAACATAGTGGAGGTTGACATACCTCCTTGGGCACGTCGGCCAGAGGCAGTATGGCCATGGATGCCCCCACGAGAACCCATGGGCGACTGTCTGCGTGGTACCATTGGAGGACCCTGCTCATGGCTGCTTTGTGGGGATGCATGTACCACAGGTACCACATTACCCTGATCTATGCCCAATGCATACTGTCCATCACCTAGGGACAATGGTGACAAAGGATGTAACGGCAGGATGACTGTGCGCATTGAAGGGGTTGACAGCTGTGTACTGTCAATTGGCTGACCAATGGCGGACCCAGACACACCTTCCTGCACCATTATAGACATTTCCTCATCATCAGTACCTAGGGCACAAGATTCAGGTTCCCTGCTGCAGGTCACCAGAGCAGCACCAGAACCTACGGGAGGAAAACAGGGAACACAGATTACAGTCTCAAGACATTTTACGGTGATGCACTTCAATACAAATGCACACATTCAGAAATGGACACATGCACTCATGGACACACACACACATGCACACATGGGCACAGGCACATTTGAACACATGCACACCCCACAGTACACACACACATCAGTACTGAGTTACACTACTCTTACTAGTATTAACTTGAGTATTGCAGGTATTATTAAACACACTCACCAGCATGTATACTACTGAGTTACACTACTCTTACTAGTATTATAAATAGTTTTTCTGGCAATGATAAACACACTCACCAGCATGTATGGCCTGCCTCGTTGCTAGATGGGAGGGACCTGGAAATATGAAGAAAGTAATGTCAGTGGGCACAAGTGTGCCATTGCTTTTCCATATGATACAGTACAGTAGTACACCAGTTCCCTTATACACATCAGCTGCTCATAATGCCAGTATCACACATGCACAATTACATATCATGATGACAGATACATACCACGTGCACACCTTATGCATGCATGAAGTAACAGTGTACAGAACAGTCATATGTACATATGGCATCTTACCTGCACGCTCAGTGTCTTGCTGCTGTGTGGATCCAACCTCCATCATGATGCAAGTCTGATGCTGTTGTTGTTCTGGGACTGGATCCACGACACTTAGCAGTAGCCCCTCCTGTCTGGTGAGGGGGGAATGTGTGGCCACCCCCCCACCTGTTGCCTGCGGATATCTGAAGCACGCTGGTGGACATTTCTAATCAAATCACTGCAGTGATGTCTCACCTGCTCATATGTCCTATCATGCATGCCAACATCATTTATCCTGCTGACAAGGTTTTGCCACAGTGCAGACCTCTCCTGCTGATTCTGGGTGGTGCGTGAAAACAGGATGTCATAGTCACGCACCAGGCTCTGGTGGATCACTTTGTCCTCTGCAGCAGAGTATGCAGGGTTCCTTTTTGGAGCCATATCTCCCTGGAAAAGTACACAAACAGGATATCAGCAGAGTATGTCAGCAATATATGGTACACATTCTATACATAAAGTATTAAATTGTAGTTATTACTGCTTGGTTGTAACTTGATTCAAGTGTAGCTATCATTCTAAGTCTTTTGGATTAAGCACTTGGCCTTCAGACCAGTTGTTTTACATTAGGAAGGTTTGTGGCAAGCACTGTGGTGGCAGGACAGGTAGCTTTCATCCTTCTAAGTTGGGAACTGCTGATTGAGAGCCCAGTGTCCAAGTGTATTAGTTCTGGTATAAGCAGTTGGGCTTCAGGCAAGGTTTGTGGTCTGCACTCTTGTGTGAGAATAGGCTGTACTCTGCCATTCATATGGGAAATTCTGGTTTAAGGTTTATAGTGCCTGCATATTTGAACTGTATCTTACTGACATTGGTACACCTTGTTTGCTGTATCATACACTACATCCAAGCCTCCTGAATCTAGCTTTGTTTATATGCTTGTTATTTGTTAGCTTGTTATTTCACTGGTACGCTAATTCCACATAATACACAGCTTCTCAGCACTTCTGTGAATCACTACTGATAACTGGCCTTGTGTTCTAAGCTATGGAAGTTTTAAGTATGGAAGACATGTACAGCAATATTACATATGTATATATATCAGGACTATGTACACACAACCTATCTCATGGACATACCTATAGATAGTGTGAACTATGATACATTTGGAGGTTTCACAGTAAACACAGTATTAACCTGCTACTTTGCATTACCTGTGTTTGTGTCAGGTGTTGCTGCGTCACTGGTGCTAATTGCTGTTTTCTGCTGCTGCTGCTGGTTTTGTTGCTGTAATGATGCAGTTTTTTTTTTATCACTGCCTTTATTTCTTTCTTTCTTTCTTTTTCTCTCTCTCTCTCTCTCTCTCTCTCTCTCTCTCTCAGTTTGGTGCAATGAATGTATTGCATGTGTGGAGTGTTAGTACTGGATGCTTTTGTAGGTATCTGCATAGGTCCATGTGATGGCCTCTGCACCAATTGTAAGGCAGCATTTGCTAATTGCATGCAGCCAGTTGTGTACTGATTGCATGTCTCACTGTGATTTCAGGACAGTGCTATAAAAGGGTATGTGAGATAGGCGTTGCCCTTTCAGATTGTAAGGGCGTGGACCATGCTGGTATGCTGTCGACAGTGTTCTGTGAGTGTGAAGGTTAGTAAGCCTCTCATGATTCATGCTGTGTTGTAAATTCAGGTTGCTGCATTTCTCTCACCTGTTCCCTGTAGTGAGTGTGTATGCATACTGACACCTACAACTATATTTCCATATGTATTAATATATATATATATATATATATATATATATATATATATATATATATATATATATATATATATATATATATATATATATATATATATATATATGTGTGTGTGTGTGTGTGTGTGTGTGTACATATACATACTTTCATATATGTACATTAGCTTACATTATTAAGTACAAGCTAACAATTAGCAGGGCTGTTTCTGTTAACACTAAACTAGTATGGGAATCCAGTAATTAGGACAGTAAAAGTCTACCTGACATGCTTTGGGTAGTACACATTCTATATTGCCTTTATCTTCATTTCTACTATTACATGTTATACTTATTTTAACACTATATTCCTGTATGAGAGTCATGGCTTAGTGGTAGGTCATACAGACTAGTGTTACAATGGTCTTGTGGTAGGGCCTAATAGTATGCTTTTATTTTGCTTTCAAATTGAGTACAGGGCCTGTCAATCAAAGTGCTGAAGGCACCTTTAAGCAGTTAAAAGGGTTAGTAAGTCTCACAGAAGTCAGGCTGTGTTGTAGATTCTGGTTGCTGCATTTATCTTCACTGTTTCCTGTAGTGAGTGTGTATGAATACTGACACCTACAACTATATTTCATATGTATTAATATATATATATATATATATATATATATATATATATATATATATATATATATATATACATACTTTCATATATGTACATTACCTTACATTATTATGTACAAGCTAACAATTAGCAGGGCTGTTTCTGTAAACACTAAACTAGTATGGGAATCCAGTAATTCGGACATTAAAAATCTACCTGACATTATATTCATTCATACTATTACATGTTATATTTATTTTAGCACTATGTTCTTGTATGAGAGTCATGGCTTAGTGGTAGGTCATACAGACTAATGTTACCAAGGTCCTGGGTTCGAGACTGACAGTGGGAATTTATTTTTCTTTTGAAATGAGTACAGGACCTGTCAAGTCAAACGTGCCAAAGCCACTTTTAAGCACTTAAAACCAGGTCTGCGCTCGTTTGCGCGGAGCTCACGCATGCGCACTGGCGGTGAGCTCCGCTAACACACCCACGCTATTTTCTTTGAAAGAAAAGAAAAAGGGGTGACAGGAAAGTGGTGAAAAAGGGGTCACAAAGAGGGTAAGACAGTAGGGAAACAAGCTTGGGATTTGCAGGAGGGATGTAGGTGAGGCCCATAGCTGCCCGTGTCTTTCTCAGCAACAGCTGTGCATTTGTATGTAATTTGGTGTGACATTTGAAACCTTCCACCCCTGAGAGAGGTGTCAGGACAACATTAATACCTGTTGTACAGCCAATTGTAATTAACAGTTTCAATGTCCAGCGGACATGTGTGCAACATGGACAGCTATGTATGGGGCATAATTTTTTTGTGGGTACAGAGTGCCCTTTTTTTTTTTTTCAGGTGAGAGTGGTATGTCAGGTGAAGGTAGTCTGTATAGCTGGGGAGGTAGGTTGGGTAGGTTAACAGACAAGACAGACAAGACGCATACAGGGGCAGTGTATGACATGTGGGGGGGTTACACAATTTACGGGGATGGAAGTTCGGATATCCAGGGCACATGAGCCCACAGATGGCAACAGTGGAACTGATATCCCCACCCATAGGCAGTTGCCACTGTTCCTTTACAGCCCAGGACGGGGCTGTGCTGGTGGCTGTGCAGGCGGGACAACGGGCATGCCCGTAAGCTGTGCCACCTGGGCCTCAAGCTGGCATAGGGGCCCAAGAACAGAGTCTTGAATCTCCCTTTGCACCACAGACCAGACACCTTGGAGGGTGAGTGGAGGGGCTCCTCTGGCCACATTTGCAGAGGGGGGACAGGCCCCATCCCCTGCAGCGCTTCCACCCGAAGGTGGCACAGGGCCACTGGAGGAGGGTCCAGCCTGGGCACTAGTGCCAGGTGCAATCGCCAGATGAGGTGGGAGAGGTGGGTCTGCTGGGACCCGCCTTCCCAAGCGTTTAAGGTTTGTGAGTATGTTATGTTAGTTTGGGTTAGTAGCATATTATTCCATTCAAATTAGTTGTAACAGCATGTATTGGTATTCCCATTAAACAAACACCCAGATATTAACACCATTGAACAACAGGCATATCAATATCACATGCATTATTTGAACAGAAATACACAATCAAACAACATGCAGGGTTGATTAATGGCAACAGGCCATCAGGTTTGCAGGTATGAACAGGGCACATGCAACAACGGACATGCATATATTTTTGAAACAACAGGAAAAATGTCCATGGTTAATGAAATTTTCACATACCAATATTTAGTGAGTTTTTTAATTTGCAATTATAGGGTGGGGTGGAGAATGAAAATGTTGACACATTCATAAATTATACATTGATATACATTTGTAATAGAAACACAATTAACTTGTGGGTGATAGTTTCCAAATGATTTTTAATTGACTGTCATGCTAGACCTGTTACAGATACATCACTATCCTAGTTATTTTGAATTTGATCAGATACATCATCCTGCTACATTTTGATGACAGGGCAGGGGACAACTATGGATGTTTAGTATGTCAGACAATCATTCATTCTATCTGAAAAGTGTTCACTGTAATCACCATATATAGATTTTGGCTTAAACATTCAAGATTCAGACACACTGAAATCAGTTTGGGATGTATTCCCACATGCATTTAGTTCTGTAGAACCACACTGAGGCTTATATATTCAGGAGTTATTACTACTTTATTTATTGATACATGACCCTTTCTGTCACTCTCACACATCCTGCTATTTCACAGTTCAGGTTGGTACTTCTAGGCTTTGTTCACATATTAGACCTGTGGTGATTCAAACAATTTCCAGCAGCCTCACTTCTGTCATGATTCAGCATTTCAACAGGGGATATATCTCACATGTAATTAACTCAGCTTCTGAAGCTGTACTCTTGAGACTACTGCAGGTTATACTACATTTAATTAATGGTGGGACATCTGTTTTACAGAACTATTTATTTCTATCAATTATATTTCTAGTTTCACTTACATACTGATGAACTTGATGCAGCCATAACTTGATGCAGCCATACCTGCACACTTTCACTTGTTGCTTGCACATTCAATTACTTTTAATGAATACACTGCAGTGTTCTGCTAAGTGCTACACTATAATATTTATTTACAAGTACTAGGTGGGGTTACTAACCTGCATGGTTGCGCAGCCGCACCAGCCTGCTGTCATGTGCCCTGCGATTCGCAGAGCGGACACCTGCAGCTGTAATACAAGACAAGTAATATTGGAATACACATCTCCATGGTATCAGCTAGTTGAATTCCTTACATACATAAGTAAAATGTAACTTACTCAGTAGTGGGGCGTTGGGCATATCCCGGGCCTCCTGGATCCATTGGGTCAACTGGTCTTGTTTGCATCGCTTCAGGTCCGCATGGTGGTGATGGACCTGCTCACCGGTACGTGGAATCCCAGTAGCACTGGTGAGATCATAAGCCAACTGGTCCCATGCCTCCGCCCTGTATGCTCCCCATAAGACCTGGCCCTGCATGAGTTGGGCCTCATGATGATGAACTAGGAGCCAGACCATGTATCTGGACTCCTCAATGCCCCACTGCTGTGCTCGAAAGCAACGTCCCTCCCCTACTCCACTCATTCTGCCTGCAGGTCTATTCTACAATCGTTTATGCTGTGTATTCCCGCCTATGGGGCTTATATATATGCCGATTTTCCCACACATTTCTATGATTGGCCATTTTGGAATTGCATCAACTTCACAGAAACTGCTTTATCATGCTCCATTTTGGATTACATCCTATATATATGCTATTTCTGCATTTCTAAGTACTGCTGTCATGGCTTAGTGGTTTAGTACCTTGACTCTAGTGCATGGTATCCTAGGTTCGAATCTGACCATTAATTTTTATGACTGTCTAGACAGGCTGATGGGTGTGTCTGTGTAAAGGCACTTTTGATACAGCTTGCTTAACGTTGCCCAGCGGTTAGCTTGTGGGTGCGGCGCGCACCTCCGTGCAAACGGTGTGCACTGGGTTAAACCTTAATTGGCTATTAACATGCATGTTAAGCTAAGCACAGCTAGTTGCACACAGTTTGAGCCTGTTAAACCAGTGCTTAGCTACGGGCAAGCAATTTGCAGCCTTTGAAACACTACTCAGCTACGGGCACTCTGTCTCACCTTGTTTGACAGCAGCTTAGCTATCAGTACATTTCTAAATATTTTTATTATTGTATTACTTGAAAATATATGATCCATTTCATTCCATTTTACAAAAGGAAATACTTTTACATTTGTACAATACTGTCAGGGGCCTTTTTAGTGCTTATTTACAAAAATAAAAAGGATGTTGTGTGGGCTCGAACCTTGCCTGCCTGCTCTTAAGCCGAAAACTCTACCGCTATGCTATTACTTCTTGGCTTACTTTGCATATTTAGTTCTTATATCCTTTTCCACTGATTGCTAATGGCAGTTGCGCTAGTAGCACACCTGCGCACACGAGAGCACGCATTAGCAAATATTTACGGGGTTTTAAAAAAAAAATAAAAAAGTTTTCATTTTACATTTTATAACATCTGTTCACTTTTTACATTTTACATTGCTGGTCTGTGGGGGCATGTGTTGTGTAGTGTGTTTATTCACATTTCCATGGCCTCTCTCGTGGGTGTTTACTTTCTGCCATTCTAGACTTCCGGGGGCGTGTCCGCTTGCAGGGCTTAGCCTACGGACACACCCCCTACTGTCTTACACGGATCGTGTAAGACTTACAGTGTGATTCAGCATGCCTCATGCACCTCATGCATATGCATGACATGCTGACATCACACCGTTTAACTGCAGCCTCCGTGTAAGAGTTATAACTCTTACACGGAGGCTTCCTGAATCCTGCCCATTTGTTTTTCAGTTACTTTAAGCAATGTTTAAAATGACAGGAAAAAAACAGTGCTGCTGTTTAAAAGTACAGTATAGTCTCATGACAGTCTATTAAAACACAAACTCCTAGCTTTAAAATAAATTTCCTAAAGAGTAAAGTATAAATAATAAAGTAATAAAATAATTTTTTCCCTCAAAGGGAATTTATTTGCCCAGCAAAAGAACAGCACAAGGTGACTGCAAATCCTCAAAGGCCTCCAGGAGTGTACTGTTTGGCAGCAGTAAAGCTCTGAAGGGTTTAATGCCCAAACTTGTCTTTTAGTCATCTCAGCTCAAGCTGCCTGACAGTTTGGGTGTCAGGAAGGTGCCCTGTAGCTTTGGAAACTGTGTGGCTGTTATATCTTTGGGAGGATATAACCATATAGCTAAGGCTATTGCAGCAGTGATCAATATGATGAAACACATACGCTTACCATGAAGGGTTGCATAACTTCACAAACACGTTCGCTAGATATGCAGCACTGCTTAATAAAGTGATTTTTTTGTGGGATATATTGAAACGTTTATTTCCTGTGATCCTTAAAGAACATTGTAACTGTAAATGTATGATTTATATGGTTACAGTAACTTGGAAACCTCAGAGGGCTCTATGACCTGACCTAGTTAAGACTACAAATAGGTCAGCAGCAATCTAACGTCAAAAGGAAGAATATTTCAATAATGAGGACAAGCAATTCATAATACATTACAAAAATTCCATGCTGCTTTCCAATAAAGCATTATTTTATTTCAGAGTACTTTCTCTCTTAGTATAACTAAAGTCTATTGTATACATTATAATGTGTATTCGTTTTTATTTCTACACACACATATATATATATATATATATATATATATATATATATATATATATATATATATATATCTGTGTGTGTGTAAAACAAATTAGAATTTTTTTTCATTGTCATATATGAAAAATGTAATGTAATATGTGGGGTGGGGTATGCTGTCTTTCCTCTACATATTACCAAATTGGTTGGCATAGTTATGAAAACTGACAAACTTTGTAATGAGGCATTCTGCAGAGTTTTATATTTTAGACTGCTTAATACATGATGCAATATAAATGTTAGAGCGAATGTATAACCTGGATATTACTAGTCTGTAATTATATGTAGTGTTTACATATATATTTAGAAAAGGTACAACTTAACATGTCCCAGGATTCCCAAGTGTCAATGAAATATATGCAGAGCCACAAGAAGTACTTTACACTGATTTCAATTTCTTGATGTCTGGAATAATCTGATTTAATTTCCTTGGATGTCTGGAATAGATTGATTTCATTTCCTTTGCTACCTGGATATTTCCTGCTTTCTCTGAGGTCCTCTTTTGTACTACATAAAACTGCTAAAGCGGAGACGGTTCGAAATACTTCATGGTAATCTGTGACTACTTCCCATGATGCTTTGCATTATAAAATATGAGTAGTTATGTCACTACTCAGAATTTGGTTCTTTGTCAAATGTCATTTCTAGTAATCCTATTTTTAAAAATGGATGTCTTCAGGCTTTCATTTTAGAATTTTATAAAACTGTTTATCATTGCCAGCTTAGCCTATGCTATTGCTCTAGATGCGCTCAAGCACCACATCTCTCACTATATATAAAGTAGTTTTCATTTTTTTTACATAATTAATATTGTAAATGTAGTAGGATCCCTTTTGCATTTATCTGTCAACACACTTGCAACTAATGGAACACCCCAGAGATGCATTACTTAAAGGATACCTGGATTAAGCAACATGATCTACATGGACAGCTCAAAGCCTTGCCACTATGCTCTGTATCGTACAGACTGCTATGCGTTCACCTGTGTCTGGCATACAAGGCATCCTCTGACCCATTACTGATGGATTTATTGCACCTCAACAATTCAAATGGCATCAGAAATCTTCAGCCTAGGGATCTAAACCTCTTCTGCAACATCAAAAGAATGGTTTAGAGGGACAAGTATATATCTCAGAGGATACTGCTGCTCTGGAACAAACTTTCTATTCATATAAAATAAAGCTCATCCATGTCCATATTCAAGCTCAGCTTGGATCTGTGGATGGAAAACAGAAAGTTTACCCAGGACTGCCTCCTGTACTACTAATGGACAGGGGCAACTCCTAAATGCTTTATCATAAGCATGGGTTCCCTTAAATTATGTATGGTATGATCCTGGTTATTCTCACTAGGGGTAATATATAATTATTTACCATGGAATGGGAAAGGCCAATCTATAACCAAATGGGATAGATTAATTCAAGCACAAAAGGGAAATTGGTTAGCCTTAAAATGGCCCCCAAGGGCAGCTATCCTAGTATTTACCTATGAACTTATGAGAATTCTATGATGAGACTCTGTCTTAATTTGTAATACAGTACAAGTACTTATTTTCTCAAAATATTAGATAAAGTAATTTTGTTCATTCATTTATTCTCTCCCAACCCACATTTTTCAATTCAAGGCTGTAAGGGAGGTGAAGCCTATCCTGGCACTTAGTGGGTACTCAGCACTGGAACTAATGCTAAATAAGATGCCAACCCACTGCCGGATGGAGACACATCTATAGGCAGTTTGAAGGCTCACCAGTTCATCTGCGGCACGTCTTTGGGGTATGGAAGGAAACCAAAAGCACCTAGTGAAAACCAGGGACACAGTAAAATGTGTGGACTCTGAGAACTGAATTGGGGAACCAAGCAATGTGATGCAACAATTCTAACTGCTGCACAACTATGCAACCCTCCTATGTAGTATTATGCATCTTACAGGGCCATTTATATGGTGTGAGAGTCATGCAACTGGTTTGTCAGTTATAATCACATGTTTTTCACCATATAAGATGTATCACATAATATAAGGAGTGCACAGCTGAACAGGAGGTAAAATGTTAAGGAACCTCTGCACATTTATCATGTTAAAACAATGCTTCATGCACAATATAAAAGTATAGAAAGTGCACCAGTATGGTGTTGTGTATGCTAAAATGTTGACATGCAAAGAAAATGGCACGGTTGGTGTAATATTCAATTCAGCATGTTAATAAGGTGGGCATCTGGTTCCATATGATGTATTAATGGCATGACATTAGAAGCAGTTCCATACCAGGCAGAGCTATGGCACAGTAGCCAAGGGACCAAGGGACCATAGGCACATGAAAGGTTGAGGGACTCATTTGCAATATGTGTCATGAAGACCCGCCTTCCACTAGACAGCCATAATGGTCCATCCTTCTACAAACTAAGGTATGCAAAGGTTTCTGCATCGAAGAAAATGAACACAGTCTTCATGTATATGCTTTGGTGAGTAGGCAGTTTTATAAGGGTCCCAGCTGCTGGCTAGGAATTTTACACCAACATCCATGCACTTCACAAGGCCACTGCTCTGCTGGTGGAACTAACTTGTGAAGCACAATAAGCTGCAGTCAAGGGGCATCACATGCAGAGTGTGACCAGATATGTGCTGTCAGCTTGCCTGTTCATGCAAAGTCTGTGTAAAACACTCCATGATCAGCAGATTGGTTTCCTGTGTTAGGTATTTTCACAGGAAAGGTTCATCACCATTTAGTTTTCCCAGATAAATAGCAATTATTTTTTTATTCTATTTTTATTTTACATTTGTTGACCAGGAAAGTCCGACTGGATAAATGTCCATTTTCAGCAGAGGCTCAGGGAGAAAAGCTCCAAATACATTAATGAAATTTTGAAAACATAGTTAAAAAGGATTTTTGACTATTAAGACTGAACTTAAACTTTAAACATAATTAATATACATATTTTTTACAAGTACAGTCATAGAGAATAACATAACACAGAGAGTTATTACATAGCTAAACAAAAATTTTTTAGGAATAGTTAAAAAAAGAGAAATAATCAAAACAAGAGGAATCCAGTACCAATAGACTTAAAAATGAGATGCAAAAGGGAGACAGTGTCAGTCAGGATTTGAGCATGGACATAGCCAATGTGATTTTAGGAATTATACTTTATTGTCCAGCATTTACCCTACTCTAAAGGAATTCTTCAGATTTAAATAATATAGGTAGTTAGAAGCCTTTTAGTCTCTTCTACGGACTACAATTAAAAAAATAGCATCACAGAGACTAGATATGATATGAGAGTGTTGATTAAAACATAGAAGGATTTGTGTTACTTCTTAATATGTCTGTATTTTTTAAATTCTTCTAAGCAACAATTGCAGTATCCAGGAGCATTATCTAACCTAAAAAAAAGTCCAGCTTTTATTTTAATTATTAAATTCCCAGATTCAATTTGCATAAAACGAAAGTATTCTAAGGACTATGACAGTAACCAATATTTTAATTTTATAGCCAGAGTTGTTCCTAGGTCTTTCTTGGGGGACGTCCATTTCTATCATGTTTTAGTTTTCATCAGGGTCTAATCTTCACAAAGGCTCATAAAACAGTCCACCAGCTTCCTCTTGGATTTGAACAATCATCCTTCCAGGAAACTGTTTTTTTTAATCAAAATTTGCTTTCCTTTGCTCTTAATAAATTCTCATCTAACTCAAAAAAAAAAAAAAAAAAAAAAAAAAAAAAAACCTCTTGTACCCCAAACTGACACTTACAGAGCTCCATGCCTTCTATCGGAAGCAAATTTATTTATAATGCATTGTTTCTAATAAGATGTAATTAGTTCTTAACATTAATGATACGGTTTTTAAGTATGGTTATTGTTAAAAGCTTTTCAAACTGAAATTAGGTAGAACTTCACAGATATCACTGTCTTTAGTGCTTTCTCTAGATAAACAGATTCTTTCTTTAGCACTGGGGTAAGCCATAGATAAATTCAATCCCCCACGGACTACATAAACTGCTACAAGATAACACAAATGTGGCATGGAACCTTTAAGTGTACGTAAGAGTCATTCTTCTGTAGACTATAGAATATATGCACAATATGCCCTAATCAATATTTCAGATAAAGTAGGAAGGAGTAAATAAGTGCTGCTCTTCCTACCGTAGGAAATGTTCCCCCTGCAGTCTCCCAGCACACACACACACACACACACACACGTTTCCACTCATATTTTTAATAGCATAGTCAAACTCTAAGCATACATACTATCATAAATTTCTCTGTAACCATATATCCCTTTTTTTTACCATCAAACCCCTTGCAGAGATATAACTGCCACATTCATTTTCCATTCCCCCTGGCAGTTTAGCACCCACATCTCTCCAGTGTGAGTCTCCTCTCCCTAGGAGACACTAGCCTTACTTCTGACTTAGGCTATGCTCATGAGACCTAGGGCTCTTAATGACTGCCATCCAGTGGAGATATATATATATAGTTTTTGTATCTAGCTCTTATCCTGATGGCTGACTTCCATCATTCAGTGTCCAGTGTTGACCTGAAAGGTGTATGTTTTCTTCACACTTCTGCTTTTTGACTAGACTGTTTACATTCCTTGGCACAATTTCATGCACGCCACAGTCCATATGTATTAAGCTGTCCTACCTAAGCCTTCACCCACATAGAGTTCTCACTACAAGATCTACCCCCCCTCCCCCAAGGATTGGCAAGTCTGTATTGGCTGCTTCACTCTTAGCCCTCATCTGCCAACTTTATCTCTCTGTGGCTTGGACCTCACATGAATAGAGACTTATCCTTTCGCTCTGGTTGAATGACCTCAGAGTTGGAAAATATAAGTAGGAGCCGATTCAGTGAGTGAAGTATCCCCCTACATGGGGTGGAATGAATGTGGATTGCTGAATGCATAAAAAATGTTTTGTGCTTATAAATGACTGTTAAATTTTCTTTCACCCTTGATGTTATTGTAATATTGTCTTTTTAATGATTAGTGTTTTTTACTTTCATTGTTGAAGAACCAGAACTGTGCTGATCTACCCTAAACACTTTACTTCCTCCTTTTTCTTAGACTGGATTATTTTCAGAACCATCTGGGACTTCTCGTTATGATGGAGGAGAACTAATAGGTTCCTTGCTGACTTCTCACTGTCCACTCATTAACTGTTAACTGAAATAAAGGGACATTCTTCTAATAAATAAGCTGTACATTATAACCAAAGTACAAAGAAGGGTATATTTACATGACTCAACAGAAACAAAATGCAAAAACAAAGATCTTGCCCTTGCTTTCGTCATAATCACATGGCTGGATGGTTTGTACAATTCAGCATTTGACTAATAGTCTTTCCCAGTGCGTAACCACTTCTAGCATGGAGATTTCATTGCAGACTTCACATATGTGAAACTGAAACAAATAATGTCAGAATTACAGAAAATAAACTTCTCTCTTGCTCAATAAACGGAGAAAGCTGAAACAAGATTAGATGATGAGAAAGACACTATTTCTATATATTCTGACCATTTAACAGATTTAGACAACACCATAGCTGGTATAACTCAAGGCTTGCAGATGGAAAAACAAATTGGTTGAAAACAGGCAGCTAGATCAAGAGAATAAATAATACGTGCTGCAGAAACCTAAGGGTTAGTGGAATTCCTGAAAATACAGAAAGAAAAGATTCCTTACAAAGACATGTGTCTGGAGCATTTCTCCCTGGGCCTCCGCTGAAAATTGTCTTGTTCCAAGTCGGACTTTCCTGGTAAACAAATGTTAAATAAATAAATACATAAATGTGGCCTCTAATGTAAAAGATAGGCATTCAACATGGTGTGAGAGACTTAAAGATAACTTTCTGATCAAGAGGGCACACAGTCTCAGAAATCAAGTATGCCCCATCCAGTATTAGTGCATTTTGCCACTTATAACATTAAGAAGCAAGTTATTTTCTTACTTAGGTCAACAGGGACAGCTTGTAGATTAATGGTCAAAAGATTTGCTTTGACAATGATTACTCAGTGATCACACATAAAAGGTGCCTGGATTTCTTTGTAGTAATCGAGTCATGTCAGACAAAAGGATGGAAGGTGTTCCTCCTATGTAGTCACAGAACCAGATTAACTCCCAGGAATTAGGCTCCAGATTACTGTGATGAGCTGAAGAGATTCAACTGTTGTGCATTCCTTATATAATGAACTGGAAAGGATGACAACATCTCAGCACTCCAGTGGTCCTACTGTATCAGCTGAACCTTTTCTACTTTATAAGAGGTGGAGAGAAGGAAAGCAGTGGTGAAAACAATTAAAGATCTCTCTAGAATTATAGTCAAGCTAAGGCTATAATGAACTGGCTTACTTTAGGTAATGTTATGTTATTCACATTATTATGTTAGTATCATTTCAGATGCTCATTTTTATCATTTAAAGAAGGCCAAATGGGTGGAATTGACAAAACCTCACTTCTGTTTGTTTCTTGCTCTACAGCCACTGGGAGCTAGATATTTCTCAGTTACAGAGGAGTTACTTGCTAGTCTGGAACCCTGTGCAGTCCAGTGATCTGGCATACCCCTCCCCACCCCCATACTAACTGAGCAGAAAAAAAAGCATCTTTGCACACATAGACTCCTGAAGGACTGAAGTCCAGGTAAGAGACTTACTGAAGAATGAGAAAATCAAAAAACTCTCTTTCCGTTCAAACTGCAGCAAGAAAGCAGTTGCTACAGTTCACACACAAATCACTGAAGTGTTTCAGGCTTGAAGTCCTGTGATTGTTTTGTAGGCACGGCCCAACTACCAACTTAACTAGTAATCAGTATAATTATTTAGAGTGGGACTTAGAGCTAAACCTACTTCCTTACTTAAAGCCAGGGTGTTAATAACAAAAGACAGGGCACATTCTAAACTAATTGGTCTTGACAGGAACTTAATGGAGGCCCAATCTAAACTAGTAAGGGGATTCCTATGGCCTCTAACAGGGTTCAATCCTCAAAATGAAAGAGTGATAATTATTTACAATCCACATTAGACTATGCTAAGAAAATGTTCAATGTACATTGTTTAGATTTTACTCCAGCTAATCAAACTGATATAAGATTTATTGCAACCACAGAACAAAACCAGTGAAAAACAGCTCTACTTTCCACAAAAATGGATTTTATTATAAAAACTCTACGTCTCTAGCACCTCGGTTGTTGCCTTTACAGAGTAAAAAACCTTAACCTCTAAAACCCCACAATATATATCCAAGACATTTAACATTTCAATAAATCAATTATACAATTTAATAAAACAGCTCAAAGCTGCCAATAAAACAATCAATATATAAAACCTTGCCAATTACATTCCTTGTTAAGCCCTTTGGGCTGTAAAGTTTCATATTTCATAATAAGAATGGCTTCCTTTTTCCTCAGAACATATTTCAACAAATCATTACCTTACTGATGTTTTATTTGTTCTAAAACTGTAACCTTCATATCCTTTATGTCCCCCTCCATGTGTCAAATGAAAATGTTCTGCTACTGGACCCGACATTTTTTATTTCTCACATCCTTCATATGTTCTTTTATTCTCTCTGCAAAACTTCTTTTGGTCTCCCCTATATAATTTTTTTCACATGAACACTTAATCAAATAAATTACACCTCTACTCGAGCAAGAATAAACACCCAAGGTATTAAAACTCTTATCTCCTATTTTGTCTGCCTCATTTATTATATACTGGCAGACTGAACATTTTCCACAAGGAAAAGTCCCCTTCTTAATAACAGTGTCTCCTAACCTTTGTACTGGTCTTCTATACCTTCCTCGTACTAAAAAATCTTTTAGGCTGCGTCCCCTTTGATATGAAACACAAAGTTCCATATCTGACAGAGGGCACCTCTTTTCTAATCTATTTCCAATAACTTTTCACTATCTCATTCAAGTTATTGGAAAAAACAGTATACTTAGTAACAAAAAATATATCTAAACCTTCCTTCTCTTTTTTTATTATTTTTTTGAATTCATTGTTCATAATAGTTTTTTTATTAGATATTCCCTTGTTATTTTCTTTATATAATTTTACATAACTTTGTTTTACTTCATCTAAATTATAACCTCTCTCTCTATAAAATTAAACATCATTCATTTGGCTTCTTCTCTTGCCTCTTCAACATCACTACACAACCTCTTTATTCTAAGCATTTCACCATAAGGTATAGATTTTAAAGTATATTCTGGATGACAACTTGTAGCATGTAACATCCTACTTGCCTGACTAAACTTCCTATATATAACAGTATTCTTTTTACCTATTTGTCCTTTCAAGGAAATATCCAAAAAATTAATTTCCGTACCAATCTGAATCCCATCAAATTTAATTTTATAATTATTATTATTTAAATATTCTATAAATTTAAGTGCCAAATTATTTCCGCCTCTACAGATGAATACCAAATCATCGATAAAGCGAAAATACTTTACCATATACTTGTTGAAAAACTGACTTCTATAAATGTGTTCATTCTCTACTAACCCCATAAATAAATTGGCATAAACAGGGGTGAATGCCGCACCCATAGCTGTTCCTACATTTTGTTTATACAAAGTTCCATCAAACTCAAAAATATTATTTGTTAAACAAAAATGTATAAGTTCCATAATATATTGAGTCCTTGGTGTATCCCTCAAAAAATGTTGTACAGCTCTTAGACCTAAATAATGTTCTATGCTTATATATGTATATATGATATAAGGTTTAGTTTTATTTCTCATGGCCATTTGTTGCTTAAGACATATAACCAAAACAGTGTAAGAAACGTCTCTTTGTGGAAGATTTTCAGTCCATATATCTCTAGTTAATCACTGTATATTAATCAGATCATACAATAGTAGTAGAAGTAGCGAACTTAATCTCGTCTTAAGTAAAAAAAATATATTTATTTTTTATTTATTTTTTTTTTTTTTTACTTAAGACGAGTTTAAGTTCGCTACTTCTACTACTATAGTCTGATCTGATTAATATACAGTGATTAACTAAAGATATATGGACTGAAAATCTTCCACACAGAGAAGCTTCTTACACTGTTTTGTTTTTGGACCCACTATACTTGTTTAGTGGATTGTTTTGAGACTTCAGGGATGCCACAGAGATTACTTGTTTTTTTAAGGCATGTAACCCTAACACTGCCAGGGAGGTTATATCCCCCCAGGTCATATAAAAAGTATTTCAGGACTGTTACACAAGATTATACCAGAGGAGTTGAACTTGGACTCTTAGGATTGAAATATTTTACTATACCTGGAAGAGGTAAATCTGCCTAAAATAGTAAACCTTTTGTGTCCCATTTCAATGGAAGAAGTAAACATGGTTCTTACGAGATTGTCTAAGGAAAGACTCCTGGACCAGTTGACATTTCACTTGAGTTTTATCAGTCAGGGAAGGAACCTTTTCTAAGAAAATTTACAAAATTAAGCTAACTTGATAATATCTACTAAAAATTCCAGCATCTTGTAAATAATCAACAGTTTCTGACTGTGGAAACCCTATAATAATCCTACACAAGTGAATTCTTATCATCCTATATCTATTCTGAATCATGATTATACACTTCTCACTTCTTTACCAACCAACAGAGACCTTCCCTTTTTCTTGTTTTCATTCATTCAGAATAAATAAGCTTCTTTCAAGAATGCACAACATTTGTCAAAATATTAAAGACTATATTTATTTGACAACCTGAATGCAAAGGATGCGTTTAAGAGTTCATTTCATTTACCTCAGTACTAATAGAGAGAATGGGTTTTCCATCTAACTTTTTTGATCTGATTAAACGACCTTATGCAGAGTTCAAAATTAAAATAAAAATGGGAGAGACTTTAACATCAGATATAACATTATACAGGGGTTCTAGGCAGGGATGTCCACTTTCTCCTCTGTTTGCTTCACATTAGACACAGTTAACCATCACATTGCAAGTTGTGATAGATCTTAGCTACATAATGATAGTAATAGGGTTGAGTCTGTCTTTATATGCAGATGACCTTGTATTATATTTACTCATTCCTGAAGAGGAATTCATTAAGGCCTTTTATGTATTTCACTCCTAAATGCCTTATCCCAACAAATGGGCCACCTCTAGATATCTATTTTGATCTAGGTATCATGAGTAGAGTAATATGAAAGCATTAGCTGAAATAATTGCCTAGGTTAAAATGGCCCACAAGGGCATTTAGCTTAGTACTAATGTATGAACCCATAAAATTAAACTTTCAAAGAAAGAAACCTTAAAAATCAGTTTTCTACCATTAAAGCCTTTAAAATTAATATTCCTATACTTAGACTACAAATTTTCAATAAAATTTATAAATTCAGTTAAAACAACATATGAGGAAATCATTCAAGAAATGAAAAATACTTTCAGTACGGGAAAGCTTTAAACTGAAATTTTAACAGAAGATACTGGCTATAAACTGGTTTGCCCTCCAGCTCGTACTTTATACCTCACAGGATTTCTCATAAGTCCCAATAATAATTTATTATGGTTAGGGAAAAAATACATTATTTTTGGGGCAAGAGGGGGTGGTCTTTCTCAGTTTGGATTCATAAGACAAAGCAGCTAAGTAAAAGCTCTTATATTGGATCTTCTCCAATGATGTGGCTGTGTTATGGGGAAAATTTAAGAGATTAAGTGGTTTGACTGTTCTATACAAAGCTCTGTTGTCTAAAAGAGAGACTACCTCTAGGGTCAATGATCCAGTACTTAATGAAATGCTGAGTAACACGTTATGGGAATTCAAAGCTACACATGATAAACATGGTTGAAAAGTATAGTTTCAATTTGCATTTATGAATATGGGACATCAATTATGACATTAAATAAGCACTAAGAAAACATACCATTGTTTAGAACTGTGAGTAATTACTGGCAGGGGATGCCCCAGCTAGATGGACCATTTTTAGAGTTTTTTTCAATTAAGAAAGCAAGGCAAACATTGAATAGGTAAATTAATGAAATGCTTAAACCAAACTAAACTAGGGTTGATTGACCATTATGGATTAAGTGGTGAATAGAACCGTTATGTCTCAATTGTATAAAATTGTGTTAGGTACTAAAACACAATCTCAAAACAAATATAGATTAATCTAGAAGAAAGACTTGAAAATAAACATTCTACCAGAGTTGGGACAAAGTAATCCAAATCCCTGGGTATGTCACCAAACTGCAAAGGTTTACATTGTTTGGTTGGTAATGTTAATTTAAGTATTTTATACTCCCTCCATATTAGCATGCATATTTCCAAATAACTTCTCTCTCTGCTGGAGATGTAATCATAATGAGGTTTGTTTGTCATGACATTTCCTTTTGGATTGCTATGGGCTATCAGACTTGAAAAAGGACTTACAAAAATCTTTGTGATAAATTATTGCCAGATAGGTTACAGTATCACCTTACTGGATTTGCTCTGAGCTATCAGACTTGAAAAGGGGCATGCAAAAAAAATGTAATAAATCATGGCCAGTTATGGTTATTGTGTCATCTCATCTATTCCTTATAGGATTAAGCATTTTATTAACTTGCCTAGTCAACATTATGATTAATAAGGACAATGACAGTAACAAGATCTTGGAAAAAAGGGGTCTTCCTCATTAAGATGGCATAGAAAAAATGATGGAGGAAATTATAAATACAGAAATGTATATAAATGATGAACATATACTAAAGATGCTTAACAAATGGACAAAATGGATTGTAAATTTCCACCCTGAACCAAGACTATAAAATTAATTTTTTGGATGGACTGAATTTATTATTTAATCTGAATCTAGACAGTCCATAAGTGGCATACCTAGCCCCTACTTTTATAGATTTAAGATAAACCAATAGTTTTACTAAAGATAACAAGATTGTATGTACTAAGAGCTTCCTTTTACATTTGCATGTTATCTTGTACTTGGAATGTATACATCCCTGCCTTTATATAGGTAATGGTATGAAGTGACCTTTGTTTCATAATGGATATGGATTTGTTATTATTTCTTTTTATCCCTTGGCTTGGTGCCATTGATGTTCTATAGGTTGATACAGCTGGAGTATTAAAAAAAATGTTGGTTTAATTGTACTCAAGACTTCAGAGATCCCAAAGTGCTGACTTTTCATTTTCCAAAATTGTTACCGCTGATAGAAAGCAGACTGAACATGCATTTTCATTTGTGGTTAGCTTTTCAGCATTCCAGCTTAGAGTGATACTCTAGGGCATGGACAGAAATGGTAAAGATCTTTAAAAAAGTGCACAACCACACATCTGCTGTATCATTCCATAAAGAAGCAAGCAACCCAACATCTGCTGCATCCTTCCATACAGAAGCACACAACCCATCTGCTGCATCCTTCCATAAAGAAGCACACAACCCAACATCTGCTGCACCCTTCCATAATGAAACACACAACCCAACATCTGCTGCATCCTTCCATAAAGAAGCACACAACCCAACATCTGCTGCATCCTTCCATAATGAAACACACAACCCAACATCTGCTGCATCCTTCCATAATGAAGCACACAACCCAACATCTGCTGCATCCTTCCATAATGAAGCACACAACCCAACATCTGCTGCATATTTCCATAATGAAGCACACAACCCAACATCTGCTGCATCCTTCCATAATGAAGCACACAACCCAACATCTGCTGCATCCTTCCATAATGAAGCACACAAGTCAAAATCTGCTACATCATTCCATAATGAAGCACACAACCTAACATCTGCTGTATCATTCCAAAAGGAAACATACAACCCAACATCTGCTGCATCCTTCCATAATGAAGCACAGAACCCAACATCTGCTGCATCACTTCATAATGAAGCACAAAGCCCAAAATCTGCTACATCATTCCATAATGAAGCACACAACCTAACATCTGCTGTATCATTCCAAAAGGAAACATACATCCCAACATCTGCTGTATCATTCCATAAAGGAACACAACCCAACTTCTGCTGTATAATTTCATAAGGAAGCACACAACCCAACATTTGCTGTATCATTCCATAAAGAAGCACATAACTTAACACCTGCTGTATCACTCCATAAAAAAGCACACAACCCAACATCTGCTATATAATTCCATAATGAAGCCCACAACCCAACATCTGCTGCATCTTTAAATAATGAATCACACAACCCATCTGCTGCATCCTTCCATAATGAAGCACACAGCGCAACATCTGCTGCATCCTTACATAATGAAGCACACAACCCAACATCTGCTGCATCTTTCCAAAATGAAGCACACAACCCAACATCTGCTGCATCCTTCCATAATGAAGCACATGACCCAACATCTGCTGCATCCTTCCATAATGAAGCACATGACCCAACATCTGCTGCATCCTTCCATAATGAAGCATACAACCCAACATCTGCTGCATCCTTCCATAATGAAGCACACAACCCAACATCAGCTGCATCCTTCCATAATGTAGCACACAACCCAACATCTGCTGCATCATTTCGTAATGAAGCACACAACCGAAAATCTGCTACATCATTCCATAATGAAGCACACAACCTAACATCTGCTGCATCATTCCATAAAGAAGCAAGCAACCCAACATCTGATGCATCCTTCCATGAGGAAGCACACAACCCAACATCTGCTGCATCCTTCCATAATGAAGCACACAGCCCAACATCTGCTGCATCCTTCCATAATGAAGCACACAACCCAACATCTGCTGCATCTTTCCATAATAAAGCACACAACCCAACATCTGCTGCATCTTTCCATAATGAATCACACAACCCAACATCTGCTGCATCTTTCCATAATGAATCACACAACCCATCTGCTGCATCCTTCCATAATGAAGCACACAACCCAACATCTGCTGTATACTTCCATAATGAAGCACACAATCCAACATCTGCTGCATCATTTCATAATGAAGCACACAACCTAACATCTGCTACATCATTCCAGAATGAAGCACACAACCTAACATCTGCTGTATCATTCCAAAAGGAAACACACAACCCAACATCTGCTGCATCCTTCCATAATGAAGCACACAACCCAACATCTGCTGTATCACTTCATAATGAAGCACACAACCCAAAATCTGCTACATCATTCCATAATGAAGCACACAACCTAACATCTGCTGTATCATTCCAAAAGGAAACCTACAACCCAACATCTGCTGTATCATTCCATAAAGGAACACAACCCAACATCTTCTGTATCATTTCATAAGGAAGCACACAACCCAACATCTGCTGTATCATTTCATAAAAAAGCACACAACCCAACATGTGCTGTATCATTCCATAATGAAGCACACAACCCAACATCTGCTGCATCTTTCTATAATGAAACACACAACCCATCTTCTGCATCCTTCCACAATGAAGCACACAACCCAAGATCTGCTGCATCCTTCCATAATGAAGAAAACAACCCAAGATCTGCTGAATCTTTCCATAATGAAGAACACAACCCAACATCTGCTGCATCCTTCCATAATGAAGCAGACAACCCAACATCTGCCGCATCCTTCCATAATAAAGCACACAACCCAACAGCTACTGCATCCTTCCATAATGAAGCACACAACCCATCTACTGCATTCTTCCATAATGAAGCAGACAACCCAACATCTTCCGCATCCTTCCATAATAAAGCACACAACCCAACATCTGCTGCATCCTTCCATAATGAAGCACACAACCCATCTACTGCATTCTTCCATAATGAAGCACACAACCCAAAATCTGCTGCATCATTTCATAATGAAGCGCACAACCGAAAATCTGCTACAACATTCCATAATGAAGCACACAATCTAACATCTGCTGAATCATTCCATAAAGAAGCAAGAAACCCAACATCTGCTGCATCCCCCCACAAGGAAGCACACAACCCAACATCTGCTACATCCTTCCATAATGAAGCACACAACCCAATATCTGCTGCATCTTTCCATAATGAAACACACAACCCAACATCCACTGCATCCTTCCATAATAAAGCACACGACCCAACATCTGCTGCATCCTTCCATAATGAAGCACACAACCCAACATCTGCTGTATCACTTCATAATGAAGCACACAACCCAAAATCTGCTACATCATTCCATAATGAAGCACACAACCTAACATCTGCTGTATCATTCCAAAAGGAAACATGCAACCCAACATCTGCTGCATGCTTTCATAATGAAGCACACAACCCAACATCTGCTGTATCATTTCATAATGAAGCACACAACCCCAAACCTGCTACATCATTCCATAATGAAGCACACAACCTAACATCTGCTGTATCATTCCAAAAGGAAACATACAACCCAACATCTTCTGTATCATTCCATAAAGGAACACAACCCAACATCTGCTGTATCATTTCATAAGGAAGCACACAACCCAACATCTGCTGTATCATTCCATAAAGAAGCACACAACTTAACATCTGCTGTATCACTCCATAAAAAAGCTCACAACCCAACATCTGCTGCATCTTTCCATAATGAAACACACAACCCAACATCTGCTGAATCTTTCCATAATGAAACACACAACCCATCTGCTGCATCCTTCCATAATGAAGCACACAACCCACCATCTGCTGAATCCTTCCATAATGAGGAAAACAACCCAACATCTGCTGAATCTTTCCATAATGAAGCACACAACCCAACATCTGCTGCATCCTTCCACAATGAAGCACACAACTTGTCTGCTGCATCCTTCCATAATGAAGCAAACAACCCAACATCTGCTGCATCCTTCCATAATGAAGCACACAACCCAACATCTGCTGCATCCTTCCATAATGAAGCACACAATCCAACATCTTCTGCATCCTTCCATAATGAAGCACACAACCCAACATCTGCTGCATCATTTCGTAATGAAGCACACAACCGAAAATCTGCTACATCATTCCATAATGAAGCACACAACCTAACATCTGCTGCATCATTCCATAAAGAAGCAAGCAACCCAATATCTGCTGCATCCTTCCGTAAGGAAGCACACAACCCAACATCTGCTGCATCCTTCCGTAAGGAAGCACACAACGCAACATCTGCTGCATCATTCCATAATGAAGCACACAACCCAACATCTGCTGCATCCTTCCATAATGAAGCACACAACCCAACATCTTCTGCATCTTTCCATAATAAAGCACTCAACCCAACATATGCTGCATCCTTCCATAATGAAGCACGCAACCCAACATCTGCTGGATCCTTCCATAATGAAGCACACAGCCCAACATCTGCTGTATCCTTCCATAATGAAGCACACAACCCAACATCTGCTGCATCATTTCATAATGAAGCACACAACCTAAAATCTGCTACATCATTCCATAATGAAGCACACAACCTAACATCTGCTGTATCATTCCATAAAGGAACACAACCCAACATCTGCTGTATCATTTCATAAGGAAGCACACAACCCAACATCTGCTGTATCATTCCATAAAGAAGCACACAACTTAACATCTGCTGTATCACTCCATAAAAAAGCACACAACCCAACATCTGCTGTATCATTCCATAATGAAGCACACAACCCAACATCTGCTGCATCTTTACATAATGAAACACGCAACCCATCTGCTGCATCCTTCCATAATGAGTAAACTGAGAGAAGCCCCCTGAGAGGCAAACAACAGTCCCAGTAAAAATAAAATCGCACTGGCACGTAGCAATGAATAAATCTTCTCTTTAATAAGTACTCATAAAATCACATAAAATGACGGCTGGTTAAGCGCTTTCATCTACAACCGTAGATTTCATCAGAACCACTTGTACAGTTGTTACTTCCCTTTTATATGGTGTCTCCTTTCATCAATCTACATACCATAATTAAATAATAACTTAATTAAAACTTATTACATTTAAATCATCAAAATTTAAAGTGCACAGTGCTGAATTCCCTCAATATGAACATGTCTAAATATATTAAAAAATGTATAGTTGTTTAATATACATGTAATAACTTATTCATAACACAATCTCCTAAAATGTGTATAATACACTTGAATTTAATAACTACATTCCAATAATTGATTATTGCCACTACCACTTACTATATGTTATTATGTACTAAAAAAACTTTAAAACCATTTTGTTCATACTTCACTTCAATACAAATATTTATCAGTTGAATGACAAGTACTTTCATGGGTTTAACTTATACCCTATTGTCTATCTAATATGGGTTTTATAGAGATGTATTCATTTAGCCCTGGATATTCTGAGGCATTCAATTTAATTTGCCAACGGGTCTCTTTTTCTGATAATTTCTTCTTTATATTACCTCCCCTAGGGTTCACTTGGACCTGTTCGAGTATGCCAAACTCAAAAGACCTACATTCTTTATTAGCTTCACAATGTCTCCATAGGGCATTATTTACATCTTGCCTTCTTATTCTATAACAATGCTCATAGATTATATTTCTTAAGCATCAAGATGTCATTCCCACATAATAACATGAACAGGTAGAACACTTAGCTAAATAAATAACGTTTTTAGTTCTACAGTTCCCCCTACAAAACTTGACAATTGTTTTCTGAGAGTTATCCAATGTTAAACTACTAACCCCCATAATATATTGACACTGATTGCATACTCGAACAGGTCCAAGTGAACCCTAGGGGAGGTAATATAAAGAAGAAATTATCAGAAAAAGACACCCATTGGCAAATTAAATTGAATGCCTCAGAATATCCAGGGCTAAATGAATACATCTCTATAAAACCCATATTAGATAGACAATAGGGTAAAAGTTAAACCCATGAAAGTACTTGTCATTCAACTGATAAATATTTGTATTGAAGTGAAGTATGAACAAAATGGTTTTAAAGTTTTTTTACTACATAATAACATATAGTAAGTGGTAGTGGCAATAATCAATTATTGGAATGTAGTTATTAAATTCAGGTGTATTATACACATTTTAGGAGATTGTGTTATGAATAAGTTATTACATGTATATTAAACAACTATACATTTTTTAATATATTTAGACATGTTCATATTGAGGGAATTCAGCACTGTGCACTTTAAATTTTGATGATTTAAATGTAATAAGTTTTAATTAAGTTATTATTCAATTATGGTATGTAGATTGATGAAAGGAGACACCATATAAAAAGGGAAGTAACAATTGTACAAGTGGTTCTGATGAAATCTACGGTTGTAGATGAAAGCGCTTAACCAGCCATCGTTTTATGTGATTTTATGAGTACTTATTAAAGAGAAGATTTATTCATTGCTACGTGCCAGTGCTATTTTATTTTTACTGGGACTGTTGTTTGCCTCTCAGGGGGCTTCTCTCAGTTTACTTGTTGGACTGACCAGTATCTTTCATCCTTCCATAATGAAGCACACAACCCAACATTTGCTGCATCCTTCCATAATGAAGCAAACAACCCAACATCTGCTACATCCTTCCATAATGAAGCACACAACCCAACATCTGCTGCATCCTTCCATAATGAAGCACACAACTCAACATCTGCTGCATCCTTCCATAATGAAGCACACAACCCATCTGCTGCATCATTTCATAATGAAGCACACAACTGAAACTCTGCTACATCATTCCATAATGAAGCACACAACCTAACATCTGCTTAATCATTCCATAAAGAAGCAAGCAACCCAACATCTGCTGCATCCTCCCATAAGGAAGCACACAACCCAACATCTGCTACATCCTTCCATAATGAAGAACACAACCCAACATCTGCTGCATCCTTCCATAATGAAGCACACAACCCATCTGCTGCATCTTTCCATAATGAATCTCACAACCCAACATCTGCTGCATCCTTCCATAATGAAGCACACAGCCCAACATCTGCTGCATCCTTCCATAATGAAGCACACAACCCAACATCTGCTGCATCTTTTCATAATGAAGCACACAACTCAACATCTGCTGCATCCTTCCATAATGAAACACACAACCCAACATCTGCTGCATCTTTCCAAAATGAAGCACACAACCCAACATCTGCTGCATCATTTCATAATGAAGCACAAAGCTCAAAATCTGCTACATCATTCCATAATGAAGCACACAACCTAACATATGCTGTATCATTCCAAAAGGAAACATACAACCCAACATCTGCTGCATCTTTCCAAAATGGAGCACACAACCCAACATCTGCTGCATCATTCCATAATGAAGCACACAACCCAACATCGGCTGTATCATTTCGTAATGAAGCACACAACCGAAAATCTGCTACATCATTCCATAATGAAGCACACAACATAACATTTGCTGCATCATTCCATAAAGAAGCAAGCAACCCAACATCTGCTGCATCCTTCCATAAGGAAGCACACAACCCATCTGCTGTATCCTTCCATAATGAAGCACACAACCCAACATCTGCTGCATCCTTCCATAATGAAGCACACAACCCAACATCTGCTGCATCTTTCCATAATAAAGCACACAACCCAACATCTGCTGCATCCTTCCATAATGAAGCACACAACCCAACATCTGCTGCATCCTTCCATAATGAAGCACACAACCCAACATCTGCTGTATCCTTCCATAATGAAACACACAACCCATCTGCTGCATCATTTCATAATGAAGCACACAACCCAACATCTGCTGCATCCTTCCATAATGAAGCACACAACCCAACATCTGCTGCATCCTTCCATAATGAAGCACACAACCCAACATCTGCTGTATCCTTCCATAATGAAACACACAACCCATCTGCTGCATCATTTCATAATGAAGCACACAACCTAAAATCTGCTACATCATTCCATAATGAAGCACACAACCGAACATCTGCAGTATAATTCCAAAAGGAAACCTACAACCCAACATCTGCTGCATCCTTCCATAATGAAGCACACAACCCAACATCTGCTGCATCTTTTCATAATGAAGCACACAACTCAACATCTGCTGCATCCTTCCATAATGAAGCACACAACCCAACATCTGCTGCATCTTTCCAAAATGAAGCACACAACCCAACATCTGCTGCATCATTTCATAATGAAGCACAAAGCTCAAAATCTGCTACATCATTCCATAATGAAGCACACAACCTAACATATGCTGTATCATTCCAAAAGGAAACATACAACCCAACATCTGCTGCATCTTTCCAAAATGGAGCACACAACCCAACATCTGCTGCATCATTCCATAATGAAGCACACAACCCAACATCTGCTGCATCATTTCGTAATGAAGCACACAACCGAAAATCTGCTACATCATTCCATAATGAAGCACACAACATAACATTTGCTGCATCATTCCATAAAGAAGCAAGCAACCCAACATCTGCTGCATCCTTCCATAAGGAAGCACACAACCCATCTGCTGTATCCTTCCATAATGAAGCACACAACCCAACATCTGCTGCATCCTTCCATAATGAAGCACACAACCCAACATCTGCTGCATCTTTCCATAATAAAGCACACAACCCAACATCTGCTGCATCCTTCCATAATGAAGCACACAACCCAACATCTGCTGCATCCTTCCATAATGAAGCACACAACCCAACATCTGCTGTATCCTTCCATAATGAAACACACAACCCATCTGCTGCATCATTTCATAATGAAGCACACAACCCAACATCTGCTGCATCCTTCCATAATGAAGCACACAACCCAACATCTGCTGCATCCTTCCATAATGAAGCACACAACCCAACATCTGCTGTATCCTTCCATAATGAAACACACAACCCATCTGCTGCATCATTTCATAATGAAGCACACAACCCAACATCTGCTGCATCCTTCCATAATGAAGCACACAACCCAACATCTGCTGCATCCTTCCATAATGAAGCACACAACCCAACATCTGCTGTATCCTTCCATAATGAAACACACAACCCATCTGCTGCATCATTTCATAATGAAGCACACAACCTAAAATATGCTACATCATTCCATAATGAAGCACACAACCGAACATCTGCAGTATAATTCCAAAGGAAACCTACAACCCAACATCTGCTGCATCCTTCCATAATGAAGCACACAACCCAACATCTGCTGCATCACTTCATAATGAAGCACACAACCCAAAATCTGCTACATCATTCCATAATGAGGCACACAACCTAACATCTGCTGTATCATTCCAAAAGGAAACATACAACCCAACATCTGCCGTATCATTCCATAAAGGAACACAACCCAACATCTGCTGTATCATTTCATAAGGAAGCACACAACCTAACATCTGCTGCATCACTCCATGAAGAAGCACACAACCCAACATCTGCTATTTCATTCCATAAAGAAGCACACAACCTAACATCTGCTGTATCACTCCATAAAAAAACACACAACCCAACATATGCTGTATCATTCCATATGGAAACATACATGCCAGCATCTGCTGTATCATTCCGTAAGGAAGCAGACAATCCAACATGTGCTGCATCTTTCTATAATGAGGAACACAACCCAACATCTGCTACATCATTCCACAATGAAGCACACAACCCATCTGCTGCGTCATTCCATAAGGAAGCACACAACCCAACATCTGCTTCATTCCATAGAGAAACATACAGCCCAACATCTGCAGCACCATTCCATAAGGAAGCACACAACCCAACATCTTCTGCATCCTTCCATAATGAAGCACACAACCCAACATCTGCTACATCCTTCCATAATGTAGCACAAAACCCAACTTCTGCTGTATCCTTCCATAATGAAGCACACAACCCAACATCTGTTGCATCATATCATAATGAAGCACACAACCTAAAATCTGCTACATCATTCCATAATGAAGCACACAACCTAACATCTGCTGTATCATTCCAAAAGGAAACATACAACCCAACATCTGCTGTATCATTCCATAAAGGAACACAACCCAACATCTGCTGTATCATTTCATAAGGAAGCACACAACCTAACACCTGCTGCATCACTCCATAAAGAAGCACACAACCCAACATCTACTGTATCATTCCATAAAGAAGCACACAACCTAACATCTGCTGTATCACTCCATATGGAAACATACATGCCAACATCTGCTGTATCATTCCATAAGGAAGCACACAACCCAACATCTGCTGCATCCTTCCATAATGAAGCACACAACCCAACATCTGCTGCATCCTTCCATAATGAAGCACACAACCCAACATCTGCTGCATCCTTCCATAATGAAGCACACAACCCAACATCTGCTGCATCCTTCCATAATGAAGCACACAACCCAACATCTGCTGTATCCTTCCATAATGAAGCACACAACCCAACATCTGCTGCATCATTTCATAATGAAGCACACAACCTAAAATCTGCTACATCTTTCCATAATGAAGCACACAACCTAACATCTGTTGTATCATTCTAAAAGGAAACCTACAACCCAACATCTGCTGCATCCTTCCATAATGAAGCACACAACCCAACATCTGCTGCATCTTTTCATAATGAAGCACACAACTCAACATCTGCTGCATCCTTCCATAATGAAGCACACAACCCAACATCTGCTGCATCTTTCCAAAATGAAGCACACAACCCAACATCTGCTGCATCATTTCATAATGAAGCACAAAGCTCAAAATCTGCTACATCATTCCATAATGAAGCACACAACCTAACATATGCTGTATCATTCCAAAAGGAAACATACAACCCAACATCTGCTGCATCTTTCCAAAATGGAGCACACAACCCAACATCTGCTGCATCATTCCATAATGAAGCACACAACCCAACATCTGCTGCATCATTTCGTAATGAAGCACACAACCGAAAATCTGCTACATCATTCCATAATGAAGCACACAACATAACATTTGCTGCATCATTCCATAAAGAAGCAAGCAACCCAACATCTGCTGCATCCTTCCATAAGGAAGCACACAACCCATCTGCTGTATCCTTCCATAATGAAGCACACAACCCAACATCTGCTGCATCCTTCCATAATGAAGCACACAACCCAACATCTGCTGCATCTTTCCATAATAAAGCACACAACCCAACATCTGCTGCATCCTTCCATAATGAAGCACACAACCCAACATCTGCTGCATCCTTCCATAATGAAGCACACAACCCAACATCTGCTGTATCCTTCCATAATGAAACACACAACCCATCTGCTGCATCATTTCATAATGAAGCACACAACCCAACATCTGCTGCATCCTTCCATAATGAAGCACACAACCCAACATCTGCTGCATCCTTCCATAATGAAGCACACAACCCAACATCTGCTGTATCCTTCCATAATGAAACACACAACCCATCTGCTGCATCATTTCATAATGAAGCACACAACCCAACATCTGCTGCATCCTTCCATAATGAAGCACACAACCCAACATCTGCTGCATCCTTCCATAATGAAGCACACAACCCAACATCTGCTGTATCCTTCCATAATGAAACACACAACCCATCTGCTGCATCATTTCATAATGAAGCACACAACCTAAAATATGCTACATCATTCCATAATGAAGCACACAACCGAACATCTGCAGTATAATTCCAAAAGGAAACCTACAACCCAACATCTGCTGCATCCTTCCATAATGAAGCACACAACCCAACATCTGCTGCATCACTTCATAATGAAGCACACAACCCAAAATCTGCTACATCATTCCATAATGAGGCACACAACCTAACATCTGCTGTATCATTCCAAAAGGAAACATACAACCCAACATCTGCCGTATCATTCCATAAAGGAACACAACCCAACATCTGCTGTATCATTTCATAAGGAAGCACACAACCTAACATCTGCTGCATCACTCCATGAAGAAGCACACAACCCAACATCTGCTATTTCATTCCATAAAGAAGCACACAACCTAACATCTGCTGTATCACTCCATAAAAAAACACAACCCAACATATGCTGTATCATTCCATATGGAAACATACATGCCAGCATCTGCTGTATCATTCCGTAAGGAAGCAGACAATCCAACATGTGCTGCATCTTTCTATAATGAGGAACACAACCCAACATCTGCTACATCATTCCACAATGAAGCACACAACCCATCTGCTGCGTCATTCCATAAGGAAGCACACAACCCAACATCTGCTTCATTCCATAGAGAAACATACAGCCCAACATCTGCAGCACCATTCCATAAGGAAGCACACAACCCAACATCTTCTGCATCCTTCCATAATGAAGCACACAACCCAACATCTGCTACATCCTTCCATAATGTAGCACAAAACTAACTTCTGCTGTATCCTTCCATAATGAAGCACACAACCCAACATCTGTTGCATCATATCATAATGAAGCACACAACCTAAAATCTGCTACATCATTCCATAATGAAGCACACAACCTAACATCTGCTGTATCATTCCAAAAGGAAACATACAACCCAACATCTGCTGTATCATTCCATAAAGGAACACAACCCAACATCTGCTGTATCATTTCATAAGGAAGCACACAACCTAACACCTGCTGCATCACTCCATAAAGAAGCACACAACCCAACATCTACTGTATCATTCCATAAAGAAGCACACAACCTAACATCTGCTGTATCACTCCATATGGAAACATACATGCCAACATCTGCTGTATCATTCCATAAGGAAGCACACAACCCAACATCTGCTGCATCCTTCCATAATGAAGCACACAACCCAACATCTGCTGCATCCTTCCATAATGAAGCACACAACCCAACATCTGCTGCATCCTTCCATAATGAAGCACACAACCCAACATCTGCTGCATCCTTCCATAATGAAGCACACAACCCAACATCTGCTGTATCCTTCCATAATGAAGCACACAACCCAACATCTGCTGCATCATTTCATAATGAAGCACACAACCTAAAATCTGCTACATCTTTCCATAATGAAGCACACAACCTAACATCTGTTGTATCATTCTAAAAGGAAACATACAACCCAACATCTGCTGCATCCTTCCATAATGAAGCACACAACCCAACATCTGCTGCATCACTTCATAATGAAGCACACAACCTAAAATCTGCTACATCATTCCATAATGAAGCACACAACCTAACATCTGCTGTATCATTCCAAAAGGAAACATACAACCCAACATCTGCTGTATCATTCCATAAAGGAACACAGCCCAACATCAGCTGTATCATTCCATATGAAAACATACACGCCAACATCTGCTGTATCATTCCATAAGGAAGCAGACAATCTAACATGTGCTGCATCTTTCTATAATGAAGAACACAACCCAACATCTGCTACATCATTCCACAATGAAGCACACAACCCATCTGCTGCATCATTCCATAAGGAAGCACACAACCCAACATCTGCTTCATTCCATAGAGAAACATACAGCCCAACATCTGCAGCACCATTCCATAAGGAAACATACATCCCAACATCTACTGTGTCATTCCATAAGGAAGCACATAACCCAACATCTGCTGTATAGTTCCATAAGGAAGCACACAACCCAACATCTGATGCATCATTCCATAATGAAGATCACAACCCATCAGCTGCATCATTCTATAATGAGGAACATAACCCAACATCTGCTACATTATTCCATAATGAAGCACACAATCCAACAGCTGCTGCATCATTCCATAAGAAGCAAGGAAGCACACAATTTAACATCTGCTGTATCACTCCATAAGAAAGCACACAACCCAACATCTGCTCTATCATTCTGTATAGAAGCACACAACCCAACATCTGCTGCATCCTTCCATAATGAAGCACACAACCCAACATCTGCTGCATCCTTCCATAATGCAGCACACAACCCAACATCTGCTTCATCCTTCCATAATGAAGCACACAACCCAACATCTGCTACATCATTTCATAATGAAGCACACAACCCAACATCTGTTACATCATTCTATAATGAAGCACACAACCTAACATCTGCTGTATCATTCCAAAAGGAAACATACAACCCAACATCTGCTGTATCATTCCATAAAAGAACACAACCCAACATCTGCTGTATCATTCCATAAGGAAGCACACAACCCAAAATCTGATGCATTACTCCATAAAGAAACACACAGCCCAACATCTGCTGTATAATTCCATAAGCAAGCAGACAACCCACCATCTGCTGCACCATTCTATAATGAAGAACACAACCCAACATCATTCCCTAATGAAGCACACAACCCTTCTGCTGCATCATTCCATAAGGAAGCAGACAATCCAACATCTGCTGCATCATTCTGTAATGAAGAATACAGCCTAACATCTGCTGTATCATTCCATAAGGAAACATACATCCCAACATCTGCTGTATCATTTCATAAGGAAGCACACAACCCAGCATATGCTGTATCACTCCATAAAGAAGCACACAACCTAACATCTGCTGTATCACTCCATAAAAAAACACACAACCCAACATATGCTGTATCATTCCATATGGAAACATACATGCCAGCATCTGCTGTATCATTCCGTAAGGAAGCAGACAATCCAACATGTGCTGCATCTTTCTATAATGAGGAACACAACCCAACATCTGCTACATCATTCCACAATGAAGCACACAACCCATCTGCTGCGTCATTCCATAAGGAAGCACACAACCCAACATCTGCTTCATTCCATAGAGAAACATACAGCCCAACATCTGCAGCACCATTCCATAAGGAAGCACACAACCCAACATCTTCTGCATCCTTCCATAATGAAGCACACAACCCAACATCTGCTACATCCTTCCATAATGTAGCACAAAACTAACTTCTGCTGTATCCTTCCATAATGAAGCACACAACCCAACATCTGTTGCATCATATCATAATGAAGCACACAACCTAAAATCTGCTACATCATTCCATAATGAAGCACACAACCTAACATCTGCTGTATCATTCCAAAAGGAAACATACAACCCAACATCTGCTGTATCATTCCATAAAGGAACACAACCCAACATCTGCTGTATCATTTCATAAAGAAGCACACAACCTAACACCTGCTGCATCACTCCATAAAGAAGCACACAACCCAACATCTACTGTATCATTCCATAAAGAAGCACACAACCTAACATCTGCTGTATCACTCCATATGGAAACATACATGCCAACATCTGCTGTATCATTCCATAAGGAAGCACACAACCCAACATCTGCTGCATCCTTCCATAATGAAGCACACAACCCAACATCTGCTGCATCCTTCCATAATGAAGCACACAACCCAACATCTGCTGCATCCTTCCATAATGAAGCACACAACCCAACATCTGCTGCATCCTTCCATAATGAAGCACACAACCCAACATCTGCTGTATCCTTCCATAATGAAGCACACAACCCAACATCTGCTGCATCATTTCATAATGAAGCACACAACCTAAAATCTGCTACATCTTTCCATAATGAAGCACACAACCTAACCTCTGTTGTATCATTCTAAAAGGAAACATACAACCCAACATCTGCTGCATCCTTCTATAATGAAGCACACAACCCAACATCTGCTGCATCACTTCATAATGAAGCACACAACCTAAAATCTGCTACATCATTCCATAATGAAGCACACAACCTAACATCTGCTGTATCATTCCAAAAGGAAACATACAACCCAACATCTGCTGTATCATTCCATAAAGGAACACAGCCCAACATCAGCTGTATCATTCCATATGAAAACATACACGCCAACATCTGCTGTATCATTCCATAAGGAAGCAGACAATCTAACATGTGCTGCATCTTTCTATAATGAAGAACACAACCCAACATCTGCTACATCATTCCACAATGAAGCACACAACCCATCTGCTGCATCATTCCATAAGGAAGCACACAACCCAACATCTGCTTCATTCCATAGAGAAACATACAGCCCAACATCTGCAGCACCATTCCATAAGGAAACATACATCCCAACATCTACTGTGTCATTCCATAAGGAAGCACATAACCCAACATCTGCTGTATAGTTCCATAAGGAAGCACACAACCCAACATCTGATGCATCATTCCATAATGAAGATCACAACCCATCAGCTGCATCATTCTATAATGAGGAACATAACCCAACATCTGCTACATTATTCCATAATGAAGCACACAATCCAACAGCTGCTGCATCATTCCATAAGAAGCAAGGAAGCACACAATTTAACATCTGCTGTATCACTCCATAAGAAAGCACACAACCCAACATCTGCTCTATCATTCTGTATAGAAGCACACAACCCAACATCTGCTGCATCCTTCCATAATGAAGCACACAACCCAACATCTGCTGCATCCTTCCATAATGCAGCACACAACCCAACATCTGCTTCATCCTTCCATAATGAAGCACACAACCCAACATCTGCTACATCATTTCATAATGAAGCACACAACCCAACATCTGTTACATCATTCTATAATGAAGCACACAACCTAACATCTGCTGTATCATTCCAAAAGGAAACATACAACCCAACATCTGCTGTATCATTCCATAAAAGAACACAACCCAACATCTGCTGTATCATTCCATAAGGAAGCACACAACCCAAAATCTGATGCATTACTCCATAAAGAAGCACACAGCCCAACATCTGCTGTATAATTCCATAAGCAAGCAGACAACCCACCATCTGCTGCACCATTCTATAATGAAGAACACAACCCAACATCATTCCCTAATGAAGCACACGACCCTTCTGCTGCATCATTCCATAAGGAAGCAGACAATCCAACATCTGCTGCATCATTCTGTAATGAAGAATAGAGCCTAACATCTGCTGTATCATTCCATAAGGAAACATACATCCCAACATCTGCTGTATCATTCCATAAGGAAGCACACAACCCAGCATATGCTGTATCACTCCATAAGGAAGCACACAACCCAACATCTGCTCTATCATTCCATAAGGAAACATACAACCCAACATCTGCTGCATCATTCCATAATGAAGCACACAACCCATCTGCTACATCATTCCATAAGGAAGCACACAACCCAACATCTGCTACCTCACTCCATAAGGAAGCACACAACCCAACATCTGCTGTATAGTTCCATAATGAAGCACACAACCCAACATCTGATGCATCATTCCATAATGAAGAACACAACCCAACATCTGCATCATTCCATAATGAGGAACATAACCCAACATCTGCTACATTAGTCCACAAGAAAGCACACAACCTAACATCTGCTGTATCATTCAGTATGGAAGCATACAACCCAACATCTGCTGTATCATTCCATAAGGAAGCAGACAACCCAACATCTGCATAATTCTATAATGAATCACACAACCCAGCATCTGCTGCATCATTCCATAAGGAAGCACACAACCCAATATGTGCTACATCATTCCATAAGGAAACACACAACCCAACATCTGCTGCATCATTCCATAAGGAAGCACACAACCCAACATCTGCTGCATCATTCCATAAAGAAACACACAGCCCAACATCTGCTGCATCATTCCATAAGGAAGCACACAACCCAACATCTGCATCATTCCATAAAGAAACATACAGCCCAACATCTGCTGCATCATTCCATAAGGAAGCACACAACCCAACATCTGTTGCATCACTCCATAAAGAAACACACAACCAAACATCTGCTCCATCATTCCATAAGGAAGCACACAACCCAACATCTGCATCATTCCATAAAGAAACATACAGCCCAACATCTGCTGCATCATTCCATAAGAAAGCAGACAACCCAACATCTGCTGCATCATTCTATAATGAAGAATACAGCCTAATATCTGTTGTATCATTCCATAAGGAAACATACATCCCAACATCTGCTGTATCATTCCATAAGGAAGCACACAACCCAACATCTACTGTATCACTCCATAAGGAAGCACACAACCCAACATCTGCTGTATAATTTCATAAGGAAACATACAACCCCACATCTGCTGTATCATTCCATAAGGAAGCAAACAACCCAATATCTGCTGCATCATTCCATAATAAAGCACACAACACATTTTCTGCATCATTCCATAATGAAGCACACAACCCATTTGCTGCATCATTCCATAAAGAAGCACACAACCCAACATCTGCTGCATCACTCCATAAAGAAGCACACAACCCAACATCTGCTGTATCATTCCATAAGGAAGTACACAACCCAACATCTGCTGCATCATTCCATAATGAAGCACACAACCCATCTGCTGTATCATTCCCTCAAACTAGTTTATTTTGACAATGTAAATACAAAGTTTATGTCTAATTAATGAAAACCTACAAGAAAGCACATTCTGCTGCTACTTAACCCTCTCTGCTTTTCCTTTCTGCCTTCTCCTCCACTTTTCCCACTAATAGTGTACAGATCTTGGCTTGGAAAGCCTGAGTAAATAATTACCCAGTCCCGAGGTACAATGCCAAGGAAAGAAAATATCTGATGCATTGTTCCACTGTACCCTTAAATATTTTGGGGAAGAAACTCTCTGCATAACCCAGTGTCAGCCCTTTCCAAAGTCTCAACAAGCAATCTCAGGACTCACAAAATCAAAACTTACACAGTCCCAAAGTATAATGCCAAGGAAAGAAAACAGATGATACATTTTCCACTGTACCATTAAATATTTTTTGGGAAGAACCTATTTCTGCATATTCCAGTGTCAGCCCTCTCCAGAGTCTCAACAAGCAATCCCAGGACTCACAAAATCAAAAGTGTGCAGTACGGCTCTACAGCTTATGGTTTATGTCATTTTCAGTTATACTATGTAGATTGTGACTATACAAAAGTAACAGTCTCTGCCTAATATTTTATAGAGTCAAGTGTGCACTCCTAGATGGAATCCCCTTCTCTAAGATGACTAGATAACCCCTTTGCATACATTGTTCTAAGTATAATTGGGTTTCTTTTCCCTAGAGTAATTTACTTGATATTATCCTTTGTTTGTGACTATTCTTGGCATCCTCTCAGCACTTCTCTAAGCTTGCTATAGTAAACTTTATTCTCGCTTTTCTAAGAGCACTTATTGAGTGACATTCTGAATTTGAACTAGGTAACTGGGGTTAAATCCTATTGATTTTTCCTTATCTCCTGCTCATCTTACTGATTGTTTTTTTTTTTTTTTTTGTAAAATTCTGGAAAGTTTTTTTTTTGGATGTAAAATTCTGGAAATTGTGCACTCTTTTTCTTTTCTTTTCTAGTAATCAATACACCTCCCATAATGCTTTGCAACATTTAAAAACCCTGTATATCTGGAAAATGCCATTCTCTGCCTCCTTCTGTTGCTGCTTAATTCTCTCTACTTTTCTTTTCTGCCTCATGCTCCACTTTTCCCACTAGCAGTGTGCATTTCTTGGCTTGGAATGTCTGAGTAAGTAAGTAATGATTTTGTTTGTTAACATCTGATTCTGTTTGGCCCCCAGTTACGAGAACTCCTATATGCAGGGTTGTTGGTTTTGACTTGCATAAACTGTACTAGTCTATGTATATTACTACTACTAATTTGAGGGAAATCGGTGTCCATAATCTAACATTTACTAGAACTGATTATCTAAGGTACTGAATAGTGCTACTATTCATTTTTGTAAAATGCTCATTATCTCAGCATGTGCTAATTTTGGTGCACCTGTGTTTGGGCAACTCGACTATAGTATTTAATATTGCAACTACTTCTATCTGGCCATTACTATTGTGATTTCATGTCTAATAATATCACTGTCATCTTTAACTGGGATACTAAGACTAAGACTAGGATTGTGTCCCAGTATTTTGAAAATACGCAGTATCAGTTGACTGTAAAGTAATGCGCTCAGGTTTTTTCCATGTTGTTTTATGGAGCGGCCTCTCATTGCATGTATTTGAACACATGCTTATTATAGAAGTTTGTCAAGTAATTGCTCCTACTATTGACACTGGCAATTTATTGTATGCTTTCTTGTTGCACATATTTCTACTGTACTGTTACACTGCTGCTCTAGATGCATAACTTTACTCAGTTTTAACTGTATTTCAGTCTACTCTGTCAATATATCTTGCATCTAATTAAGTTCTCATAGACTAGGAACCGTAAGCTAGATTTTACTTCTGATAATAACTTGCTAATAAGTATGACCAGTACAGTGCTCTCTTCTATTAATATTCTGCAATGGCTATAGTAAGATGTCCCCTCTCCAACTTCTTGTGTGCAGTCTCCCACCCCGACTAAATTCCTTACTTGAACCACATTTTTTGAACACCTCATTGATGAGTCAAAAAATGCATGCCCAAGGCAGACAGGGTCTTTCTGTCTTTTCCACACCTGGACAGAGTGTCTCTTACTTTGGGGCTGAAATAAAGATGTTCTGTCAAAAGGAGAATTGATGAAGGAAGACTTGAAAGGCTCTGCAAACTCACAGAGGCACATCCACACATGTCTCCTTATGGAAATGACTGAAACCACTGCTCTTGAGGTTCCCTCTGCTACATGTGAGATCAACCTCATGGATGACTTGGATATGGACTGTAGGGTCATCAGCTGGGAAGTAACAGATGCTTGAACTTCATCAGAAACAGAGAACTCAGAGGGTATTTGATAACTCCTTGATCAAATCCCTCTGTAGTCTAGTAAGGTGTGCCAAATAATTCAGAGACTTCAAAGTGAAGGTCGCTGAAGCATAGATACACTTCCTGTATCTGTCCATCACCTGCAACTCCCTGTTGGGGGGGATGGACAGTGGAACTTTCCTCAGCTAGTTCCTTCTTTGTGGCCACCACTGCTACCATGATATTAACAGGAACACCCTTTCCCCAAAACTGCCTTTCCACAGGTTGTGCCATTATCCAATCTGGTCTTTGAGGAATGGGGTCTATGGTGTTGGGTTCCTTTCACACCTGCAGTGAGATCAAGTCTATAAGCTCATCAGTGGGCAGAGTCACCCAGGAGGTAGAGGGTCCAGTACCAAAAGCTTCCAGGTGAACAGATTCCTCAGGCATAGGGTTGCTGGTGTCCAACCACCTCTCTGTATATGAATTTCTGGGATGTCTCTAAAGGAGACATCTTCATGAGGTGATCATGGGGACCCTTTGCCTTCATTGAAATCTGTGTCTTCAGTGATGGACTCCCCTGGGGAATCAAAGTGTTTCCTCTTAGACGTCCTCTTCTTAGGGACCTCCTCAGTGGGGTGCCTGGGGAGGTATCAGAACAGTAGATTACACTTCCCTGAGTGGGAGCCTAGGGTTTTGGTACTGGCTGTCCCTGTGGAAGGAGATGATGAGGCTCTGAGTACTGAGACATCATGGTAGAAGACTTAGGATCTGAGGGGGATGGATCCATCAGAACTGTTGAGGCAGAAAAAACTCTCTTCGCAGCCTCAAAGACAGAGTGGCTCAGACAGAGGGATGATGTCAGATCTGAGAAGACAAGCTTCTGAATCATAGGCCTCCCCTGCTCGAGGGCAAAACCTCCAAGGTGGAAGCCAGAGCTGAGCTGCCCAGTGTCGATGCTCCAAGGTGGATCTGACAGGCAGACTACAGCTTCTGGAGCTCTCTGGATCTGATGAGAATGGAGTTCTCAGAGAAAATCTCGGATTCGAGGATAAAGTTATCCTCGGATCTCAGCCAGGCAGATCCAGATGACTTGGATGCAAAAACTCTGAAGCAACAGGAGTCAGAGGAGGAATCTGAAAAAAGGGATGTAGCAGACATATGGATTTCCTGACCAAGAAGGGTAGGAGACAAAGGAACACCAATCTGGTGCTGCACCAAGAGAATCTTCTTCACCAGTCTCTCCATTTCTTTTTCTGTAGAGTTTCTGGAAGAATGAATGGAGTATATGGATGGAGACCTGAGTCTTTCTAAAAATGGAGAAGGTACCCAGTCAGTGAGTGCTTCCAATGATGGAGAGTACCTTGTTCTAGGAAGCAACTTGGCAGTCTGAAAGTCAGGTTCAGATTGCATTGGATCCAATGAAGTCAGATCTGAGAGGTCTGTTTTCATCTGATCCAACTTAGAAGACGTTAGATCTGATACTTTTTCCTTAGCAGGATCTTGCATTTTTGCCTTTTTTGAATCATGGTTAAGACTGGGTCCTTACGAGTTCTCTTTCTTGAGGAGTCTGAAGCTAAGGAGGATGATGGCTTCAGAGAAGAGATTTTTGAAATTTATGTCTTAGAGGGAATACCTCTGATACAGCCTCTCCAAATGAAGAAGGAAGAAGACCTTTCAGTATCAGCTTATTTTTGTGTTCTAAAGCCCGAGGATTAAAGTCATGGCATATAGAGCACTCTTGCTGTAAATGGAGAGGGCCTAAACAATAGACACAAAGTGTATGGGCATTGAAAGTGGCAGCTTGTGCCCACACTTTGAATACTTTTTAAATCCTGATGGTTTACCTGCCATCATCAAGTCAAAATGTGAGAAATAAGATAACTGTCAATACTACAATAAGAGAGTGAAGAAAAGTTTTTTTTTTTTGTTTTTTAGCTAGGAAAAATAGAGAAAAAAGGGGAAGGGAAGAAAATACCAATAATGGTAAGGGAGCTATGGTAGTGTCGCTGAAGGGAAGAAAATGCTAACAATAGTATCTAAGGAGTACAAAAAGCGTATGACAGTAAAAGGATCAGAAACAAGAAGTACATAAAAGTAGGTAAGGGATAGTAACAAAAAGTATTTTAATAAGGAATACAAAAAATAACACACTTATCTGAAGAACGTTCAAGAGAGATGGAAGACCACATCTTTTGCTTGAAGGGGGAAATGAGTCCTGGAGTAATTGGGGTTGGTGCATTCTGGGTAAGGGAGAAGCTTGAGAGTTTTTGGTTGTCTTGAGCTTTAGCAATGGCTGAGTCAGATCCAAACCCCATCAGCTGAGGACAGAATGAAAACTGACATCAGATCAGTAGATTTGTCTGTCATCTTAAAGGATAACTATCATTTCTAAAATTGAGAAAACACCTAGAAACACACAGGAGAGAAAAATCTAGTTAAAGAGAAATACCAGCAATGGTAATAAGAAACTCCCAATAATGGAAAGGGAAGCACCAACAATAGTAGAGAAGACTACTAGAAAAAACTGGTAGCATGAAAGAGGGGGAAAAGGTGCAAGGTCTGGAAGGAAAGACAACCCTACAATACACAAAATAAAGGATATAAAAAGTCTCTTAAGGTATACTTTTTTTAACAATAACTGGGGAGGACAGGAGAAGCAGAAAAAGGGTCAAAAACCTAGAGTAAGATAAACTAAGGCAACAAAAGCAAGGTACTTATCTACAAAACCACTTGAGCTACCACGTCTGATCGCTAGAGCAGCAAACTAGATCTGGTGTAATCTGCAGCCTGGGAGAGGATTATAGCTAAGGGGAGGAGCTTGAGCTATGGTCCCAAAGTCAGATCCAAGGCCGGATCCAAAACTTGTAGATTGCAGAACAAATAAAAAAGACAATGGTGGACTTGTGTTTTGCAACTATCACTGGATTACCTATAGTTCAAACAATGATACTGGCCTGTGAGGATCCTCAGCAGCCCAGCCATGCATTCTAACTGAGTTTCTAACCTAAGTAGTTTAGTGCCAAGTGCCTTGCATTTTGTGGAAGACTTATATAACCCCAGATTAAATAATCCTTTAGTTTTGTGTGAGAACTTCTTGTGAAGAAAGTATGAATAACCATAACCTTGGAGCAAGAATTTACATGTTCCCTCTGTTCATAAGGGACAAGGTTGCCAAACAAGGGTGAACTTATGGTTTCCCATCCATGCATACAGGCTGCACTTTAATAAAGTAAGATATAACTTCACATGGAGAGGAAGGCAATTCCAGAGAGGTGGTATTCTCTGTGAGACATATGTATTCCTCCTGCATGTCATATTTAAATTGTAACAGAGATTGAGGTCTGTAGAGTGGGTGTTTCTGCCACTACTGGACTTGTGGATCTGTAGAAAGTCTGCAAAGATGGGGACGGTAGGGGCTCTGTAAGAGACCGAGATCTCCCCACAGCAGTCTGAAGTACACTAAGAAGAGGGACAGAGTTTAAGGTGGTTGGAGTAGCTTTTGGGATTTAATCCCTTGGTTTTCTTGGTGAGAAAGCTCTGTGTTCACTTGAGTTGTCTCTGGTGCTTAGACACGTACGTGCCAAATGGGACAGTATATTCAATGACTACCCTAATGAGTGCAATGATCATCTCCCTCGATTTGGATGCCATACACTTGCTAATAAGTTATGAGGACTTCCTAACAATAATCAACATGTGGCGGATGAATGACAGCTCATTGTCTACATATCACTACTGGGTAATTTTTTCAGGGGCGTGCTGTTGATGTGATACTTGTAGGAGACATCTTGCTTGCCAAAGGATATAGTTATGCACTTTTTAGCATTTAGTTTCAGTCCGTGATTTTGACACCAGCTATCTATTAGTGACATGCCTTCCTGAAGGATCTTGGTGTTTCCTGGAGAGTTTATGGTGGCAACAAATGTACAGTCATCAGCAAACCTTGTAAACTATAATCCTCAACATTTGTATGACCTCTGAGAAATAGATTCCAAAAAGAAGTGGCACAAGGACAGAGCCATGGGATACTCAGCTACTGACAGGTCTCTTGGTGGAAGTAGTTCCACCCACCCAATTTCCTGGGTTCGGTTTGTGAGCCAGTTTGCTATCCAGTGAGCTACATTGGGATTAATATTGGGCTGGATGAGTTTATTAACTATGCCTGAATGGGGGATGGTGTCAAAGCCTTGGCGAGGTTCAAATAGATGGTATGAACCGTTTTTCCCTCATCCATTCCTTTGGTGACCTTATTGGAAAAGTCAGCAGGTTGAATAGGCAGGAACTGCTTTTGACAATACTGAAGTGACTTGGTATAATGTTTTGTGGGCTGACTATGTCTTTGCTTATTAATTCCATAATGATCTTTTCTAAAGCCTTACAAATGAGGTTGGTCAGGGTTATATGTCTGTAGTTACCTGTGTGATGACTCACCACTGGACCAGTAATCAAGGAGCCTCAATCCTTACCACTGGCAGCAGTGGGGGGACATACATTGGGAGGATGACAAGGTACACACAATTTTCATATGCAGCTCTCTACATCAAGTACAATTTCCCTTAAGAGCACACAGAGACCACAGTCAGTCCAGGGCTGGTTTCTCCATCTTTCTCCATATCCCCAGTAAGACTCCCCACTGGCACAGCTATAGAGTTGAGATTGCAGCTGAATGGCCAAGCTAAGACCTCCAGCACCCTCTCTGTCTAAGCAGTGCTTCATGTCCCTGCCCAAGTAGCTGACACACACCCTCTTTGAGGTTTGATTTACACACACACACACACACACACACCATGAGAAAAGGCTGGCACAGGTTTACCAGCTTTAAGCTATGCCCCCTTTTTCCCAGACTATAAGGTAATTATCACTGCCACCAGCCAGCTCCTTATCTGCTACTTTAAGGCCCTTAACAAAGGGTGTCCAATCTTACTGTGTAATGTTACTATTAATATAAATGGTAGTTTGACCAAGTGCAAGGCTATTAGGAGTGGCACACACAGTGACACCAAATATATATGCAAGTACTCTCAGAACTTAAATATGTCTACACAGATCAGCCACAATGAAAGGTTTAAATATATGTAATAATAAATAGTAAAAGAACAAGACAATACTAAATATATATTCACAGTGACATCAAAGTTCAAAATCATGGGAAATATTTAAAATAAGATTGCAGAACAGTCTCAAATAAATAAAGAACATATCTAAACTAAGCTTTGCTATATTCCTGACTATATCCAAGAGAATTATACTGCTCCCTAGAAACTTCATCAGAGCAAAGCAGATGTGTGGTGAATGGTTCCTGTTGTTGTCAGGCTCAAGACAGAATACAGAATGCTGTCTCTCTCTCAGAGACTCCTCAAATTAATATCTCAAATATTACTGCTGGGCTAACTTGCAGAATGACATCATTTCTTGTCATCTGACTTCTAGTCTCCGGGCCCAAAACAACCATTGCTAGCAGCTGGTAATATATAGCATCTAGCTGTAAAAATACATAGACAAGGGCTTTTCCTCAGATATTTGGCTGATGTTGGAAGTCATAAAATAATAAAACACTTCCAAGACAATACAGAAAGTTCCCTAATACAGATTTTGTGTCACCTTGCTGCATTGAAATGGAAAAATACCATATTTTATTGCGTAGCCATAAAGTAATTTAATTTCAGCTATTTTTCTGAAGTTTTGCTGGACTGAATTTAACCTCCTGTGTTCCAGTTTCCACTGTTAAAATGCACACATTTAAACAGTTACAATAGTGCATGTACATTTCTATTCTATTCCAGTAGGGCACACTGTGGTTACATTTTTAAGCACAAACACTTTATAAAATATCTTTTCAAAACACTTCTGTACAAACCTAAATTGATATACACATGCCCCGGGATTCATGAATGCTGCGCCAGGCGGACGCATAGCGTAGGCGTTACAATGCCAAATATGGCTGCCGAGTGATTCAGGTACGATCCAATTCCACGTGCACTACCGGCGTGTGCCGGATCTGCGCCGCCTCTGGCGTAGGTATGCTAAACACCCCATGTGCGGTGTTGCACCATGCAAATGAAGGCATATAGCGATCCACGAAGTGGCGCAGGCGTAGCATAAGGGCACGGCAATGTAAACCAAAAAAAACGGTTTACATTTACCCAAACATAACATAGGAGTAATGAAATGCTGTCAACGTCAGGTATCACACTGTTGCCATATGCCAATGGTGAAAGACACAGAGAATGTCAAAAGAAAACATGCACAACATATAAATAATAACATAAATGTTATGTCCACAGAAACTCACAGCAGAACCCCAGGACATGTCTGCAGAAGGTGCTAAACAATGAAATAATATGACAATGTCATAAAACAGCAGTGTAATACACATCAGCCTCACAGCCACAATACACCATGGTATGCATGGAAAGCCACATCCACGGTGCAAGGGTTGTCAAGGAGTCGCGGCAGTGTTCGGCGCAGTAACTGTGAATTAGTAGTCAATGCCATGCAAATGAGGCAGATAATACTGAATCGCAAAACCCCCGCCGGCGTAAGGCTGTACCAAACGGTGCAGCGGTAATACACCAAGGAGTGGCTCAGAGGGAATACATGTCACCTGCAGAGGGGTGTGCCACTGTAGGAGGAAGCACATTGGAGCTCAGCAAACCTGGGCTGTACATTGCACATCACAGCTGCAGGACCGGCGTGTGGGGAAATAGTTGAGCTGAGAGCACACAATGCGCACAGAGGTGCATGTGCACGAGGATGACTACATTCCCTTAACGACGCTCGCCCCGCAAATAACATTGGATACAGGAAGGTGATGTTGAGAATATGAGGAAATGCGGAAGCAGTGTAATTGGAGTAGTAATGAGCAATCAATGGCAATCAACCCACGTAGGCCAATCGGCGGCAGCTGACAACTCTGCATGCAGAAACCTGCAAAACGGCATAGGGGAGGCATATGAATGCAAAGAAAGTAGGGGAGGCAGCAGATTGCAAATAGTGAAGACCTGACACAGCAGAGCCAAGTAGACCGGCAGCATAACAGCGGCGGCACACAAAACGCACGATATGCCATGTCCCAGAAACTACACATGACAGGGCTCTGCAGGATGCATGCCAGGAAATAGTAGGTGCAACGTGCAGAAACAGTAAGGTAAGGTCGAAAGCTAATCCATTGCAGGCAAGAGTAATGCAACACCAAAGGCAACAGCGTTGCAGTGCCAACGGTAAAACACGGAAGATAATCCCCAGATACGGCCGCACAGACACACCCTATGACATCACCGGGTGTACAGCACAACAGTATAAAGTGTGAATGCACACAACACACAGCCGTGTATTCCCAAACGCCGCACCATAGGTGTAAACACACGGGGAACTTTTAAAATGTACATGTTGGGTGCCGCCGTGGCCGTGATCCATCAGCATGTGTTAGAGACAGATGGAGTTGCGGAGGAGGGTGCTGACAACTACCGTAGGCCTCAGAGGAGAAGGAGAGTGTTCAGACCAAGGGTAACCTACCAGGGGCTACAAGACCTGGAGATAGTAGAGCGTTACAGGGTGGATAGAGACATGTTACAGCATATAGTGGAGCTGTGCCGGCCATGCCTGAGAACAAGAAACAACAGAGGGGAGCCCATCCCAGTGGACACAAAGGTATGTGTAAGCTTGCTAATACTGGCCACAGGTACCTTTCAAAGGCCAACTGGGAATATAATGGGCATCTCACAGGCATCAGCATCCAGGGTACTACACCAGTTTCTGGATGCCATGTTACCACATGCCAATGAGCATATATACTTCCCCAGATCTCAGGAGGAGTTGGCTAGCAATATGTGCCACTTCCACCGTGTGGCACAATATCCGGAGGTACTGGGTGCGATAGACTGTACGCACATACAAATCAAGTCACCACCTGGGGAGCAGGGTAGACGCTACATAAACCGCAAGGGATTCCCCTCCATCAATTGCCAGGTCGTGTGCAATGTGCAGGCATTATCATGGATGTGTATGCTGGCAGCCCTGGAAGCTACCACGACTCCCATATCTGGCATGCCTCACAGCTGTACCAGGTATTCTCCAGGGGGGACATCCCACAAGGCCACCTTGTGGGGGATGCTGGCTATGCACTGGAGCCGTGGATGATGACTCCCATCAGAAATGCACACACACACATGCAAGAACGCCATAATGAGGCACACGCACAAACCAGAATAATCATAGAGCGTGTGTTTGGGATGCTGAAATCACGGTTCCAGTGCTTGGATACATCCGGTGGAGCCCTGCAGTACTCTCCAGGCACATGTGCCCACATATTCATAGTATGTGCCATGCTACATAATATGATCCTGCGGAAGCAGCTGCTGCAGGGACATAATGGTGAAGGGCCACAAAGCCCACCACAACTGCCAAGGCCAGTCCAGGCACAGAGGGTTCAGGACCATGAACACACTGTGCCAGCCCCAGTAGGCAGACGGAGGCATACCCAATATGCCTATGCCCTGGCAAAGAGGGAACGTATAGCACATACTCTGACAGAGTAGGCTCCATGGACTGACACCTCCCTACCTGCACACACAGTGAAATGGACGGCACACAAACATGGCCACCCGTAAAGTGTACCGTATGGGTGGCCCCATGTGTGACTCCAACATAGGCAGCACCCAAACACTGCACACACAACAGCCAGCGGAGCATGGAACGCCAACACCTGAACCGTACGCGGGTCCTACAGCAGACGGCGTTGCTGTATGCTGCCACGTTCGCCGCAAGGTGTATACATATAGACATGTAGATATGTGCATATACAGATATGTAGATAGATATAATTACATACATAGAAATATATGTACACATATACATATAAGTACAACAGGTAAGACAGGGAATCAGAGGGATGTAAGGTGACAGAGAAGTAACACGCGATATCTGTACATAGTATACATAGTGAAAGACAACCTGAGCATCCGGGAGGTTTAACAGAAGAGGAAACCGCCACCCATGGAAAGGTCAACATACCGAAATGCATAACCGCGAGTCGGAATGATCGCCAGGCCACAGTACAGTAACAGTACATGCGCGGGTAATACTATGATGATATGAGGGGGGAGGTAGACACTGCTGCCGGTGATGCGGCCCACGCAGGTACTGTGTGCAACCGTCCCTGTGACTGCCGCAGTATGTGAGGGTACCGTGTGTTTCGCTGTGCGAGTGTAATGTGTGTGCCACTGTAAAATGTGTATGTTGGTGCCATGTGAGAGGCGGAGTAGAATAACATGTGTAGGCATACAGTACAGTAGCCACAGGCGTATGTACACCAGTAGTCCCAAAGTAGTACTGAGAGCCCCACCCTGGCTAGGCGTGTGGCGACGTATAACGATGCAAAGTGAAAATGTCCCAGAATGTACCACAGGAATATACCCCACATGAAATGGAAAGGACGTATGTACTAATCATGACCGTATGTATGACACCGATATGCTAATTGCCAAATGATACGTCGGCAAAGTTACACAGCAATAGGTATGTACCACGGAAATACGCATGTGCTACCCCGGTACTGATCGTGGCCACGTATCGGCCCGTAAACACCGCTGTGTGTTCTACAAGTGTCAAACAAGCAATCGCCACCTGAATAGGTGGCAACCACTGGCAAACAGGCCATCACAAGTACAGGACCACAATGACTGTAAATATCTGGGACAGACTGACAAGGGATAGTCGTCACGTACAAACAACCACAGATATACCACCGATGTGATGGAGGAATACATGCAGGAAGCACACACGCAGGCGATAACAACACCACATGACAACAACACAACCTACACTCCCAGAACAACAGACAAGTAACTGTCAACTCCCCAGGCAGGGATGGAGCACACAGATAAGCATACCGTGTATGTAGAGATGCAAGGCCCACAACCCGTATCCGTCACCTACAACCTCCGATATTCCCCATCGCACATATCAAAGGGATACAAGCCGTAATAGCAGCACAAACATACAGGCAGTCGATGACAGCTGCATAACCGCAACATCTCGCGTGGGAAACACTATCAACAGCGGATGCATACTTGCATCCGTTGTTTAAAGGAATACAACAGCTATGTTACACATCCGAATGCAAAACGCCATCAACAGACGCCGTCAGGACAGGGACACCCACATGTCGAACATAATACCATACCCAACACACACAATCCACGGCTAACACCACTGCGAAATGTACCTGTCGCCACACATAGCGGCTGCAGTTACACATAACATAACACAATACAGACTATCTCCACGAAGGTAGGGCAAATAGCCAACGCCCAGGTGAGGAATGCAACCATACCCTAGTTACGACGCGTAATGTACGAATGGAGTAGATGCACAGGTGATATGCACACAAGTACACACTGAGGAACAGCTATTGGTGTGATGAACCCACATGTTGCAGGTATCGACGGATATAAGGATGACTCCCAGGATATTCAAACCGTATGCTCATACCGAACCACTACTCCACAACGGATAGAGTAACAAATCGGAATAGCGATACACGCAACGAAAAATGGAAGGAAACACTGACAAGGTATGTAGAACCCACGATATGTACGGGTGTGTAACGCATGATGTGTATGATGAAGCTGTACAGTATGTGAATGGTGTTTGTAAGTAATGATACCTGTCCATAATGCAGAGAGTGGTGAAAGGTGGTTATGTAGTGCTATCCTGCTGAGCATACCAACGACTGTGGACACCGTGTGCACAGCAGTGGGACAGCATGTACACAGCCGGGATAACACAAGGGCTGCCACAGGGGGACATAACAGAGAACAATGCCACACCACACGCTGATGCTGGCAGTGGATGTCCAACAAGGAAGTGCCATAGCAGGGGATAGGACATGTATGTATACTGTCACAGCACACATGTGTATGGGCATATACCGTCGATGTCATACGTAATGTGCGCCCGACGTGCACGTATGCCTTGCAGTAGGGGATACTATGTCAACTAGCAACTTGCTGAGTTCAATTGGAGAGTGTTGCTTAATTAATTGCTTAATTGTTTAATTGAGTTACTAGTTTGTTATAAAATGTGGGTGCTTGTATACAATTTTATTCTCCTTGAAGGCTTTGGCCGAGATGTCAGAGATTTTATTAAAGAACTTTTTGGATACTGTGGTCGTTGTTTGCTACTTGCTACTTGCTATTTGGTGCCTTTTCGTTGTTTTTGATACTATGTCAACTATGTGTAATGTAAAGCTGTCATGGTGGATATGACAGACATCATACACAGTATTACAGTCATATCATGCATAATGGAGTTATTGCCTATTGGTATGTACAATAACAGGATACGTATGGCCTGTAGATATGGAACAGAGTAGTAGCATAATAGCCATCCGAAATGGAAGGAACACCAAGTAACCATGGCCAAACGATCTGTAGCAGGTGCAATGTGGGCAACAATGAAGTCCAGCAGGTCCATGTGTAAACACATGTGCAGTGTACACAGTAGTGTCACCTCCCCATGGTAGTGTCCAGTGAACAGCAGAGGTGGGTGTCAACTGCATGTCTACACAGTACTGCTGCTGTGGTGGTACCATGACTACGTGTCACTCAAACAGCAAGGGAGCTATCACATGAACAGTGCCACTGTGTGTCCCTGTGGGATGTGCACAGGACCTATGTTCCACAGCATGGTGTGTGTTGTGTCTGCGGAAGTAACACAGAAGCCCAGCCCATGCAATGTGGCATGTGTGCACATATCCATGAGTGGTCCGTTCACACTGCCCACTGCAATTGCCATGTATGAGTACTACATGCATCAGTAATGCGGAGGACATGGTCCATGTCAGAGCAGAAGACACCCCTGTGTATGTGGTAGGCAGATGTGTACAGATGTGTTTTCCGTCTGTCAGCCGCATATGTAAACTGTCTGAGCCTGGTACACATCATGGCATGACAATGCTGTGCCATGTAAAGTCGTAGCCATTGTGGAAGGTACACCACGAATGTGGTATTGTAACCTGCCCGTGTGTAGATGTGTGTATGCCACAGGTACAATGGCTACCTATGTACCAGCATCACACACAGTACAGATAGGTGTGGCCCTGCAGATGTGTACCCAGGCCACAGTGGAATACGGTAACCACAGCACCATGTGGGGCATTTGTGTGTACAGCAACCATGTACAATTTGATATGCATGTACGGGGACAGTATCCATGTGATACTCAGTGGATGAATGTTGCTATGCAAAGGTGATGTGAATGCACCATGTGTCATGCATCCTGATGCCATGACACCCACATGATGTATCTGCCACACCGACACCCATACGGTTGTTATCAGTATGAGCTGGTGGAGCTATAATGGTGCCAGGTATGTAGATGTGGGATATCTAGGCAAGGACAGTACTCGGTGACAGCATGTTGTGTATGTAAGCAAATAGTGAACATGAGGGGCCCCATGACTGAGGACTGTGTAATGCCATATGTACCTGACATGTAGTAGGTAGCATGATATGCTTGCACCACTGTGTGTCCTGTCCAGGAGTCATATAGCCTAACATCCTGAGACACAGGGTATGATGTGCAGGTGGATGTGTACGTTGCCAATACCAGAACGTGGAATGGTGCTGAAGGGCAATGTGAGGACAATGTCTGATCTGTTGCCCTCTGTACCACACCAACCACCCATGCAATGGTATGACAGGTGGCCAGCATGTGTATGTGGCATGCTGTGGCACACAGAAGCCCAACAAGGGTGCCAGTAAAGGCATGGAGGTCATCAATGAGTGTGTGAAGCACGTTTGTGAGGATGTGCCCCAGTGCCATACAGAATGGTCCAGTCATGGGTGTACGAATGCAGTCCCACACGTGCAATGCAGTGCCACCCATGTGTAGTGCGATAGATGCGGCAGTGTGATGGTCAAGGTACACAATGTCCGACAACAGGCTAGCAGTGAATTCAGTGGGCTGGTGTGGAAACACATAACAAACAGGTTGGCGGGACATAACAGCTAGGGAGATCAGAAGGTGACATTGGGACAGTGTCTTAGGACATAACATGTGCATGGCAGTACCATGTATGTGTCCACAGGGACACTACGATGTCCATGTATGGGTTGCAACCCTGTAGTGAGTGAGAGTGTGTATTGCTGGTAAGTACACCATTGCCTGGCATGTTGCCAACATTATCTCAGTCTGCAATGCCTGGGTGACTGTTGTATACGACATCAAATGTGGATGTAGCCAAACAACACAGACATACCACCACACTGCCTGAGGACCCACACTGCAATGTGCGGCAGTCATGTGTAGGTAGCTAGCCTTGGAGCAAGTGATGGACCACGAGGACCCACCATGGCTGTCAAGTGATGCACCCCACACATGTGAATATACACCACCGTGCAATAGCCTGCACATGTGCCCATACAGCAGATGTGCATGGAACATGACCACCACCGTGCCATCTGTGAAAAGGCCAGTACCGCCATGTCTCTGTGTGGAATAGCATGGTCCCTACCATTGCGTACATGCTACGGAAGTGCACTGTGGTATGTGTCAGCATAGTTATGTACACTGTCCATCTGCCGGGGTGCCATGCCATTAACAACCCCTGTCAGCAGACATCAGTAGTACTGGCTGTAGAACACATGTTCCATGTATGCTGCGATGGGTGTGTGTCCAGGGTGTGGCTAGCAGGGCCGTGAAGCATATATGTTCATCTACCAAAGGGGGGATAACCCCAGGTTTAACACACCAGACACATGGAGGTATCGTGCATGCTGAGGGTAGTGTAGGTATGGTATGTGTTGTGTAATGTGTCACCCAGCTAGGTGGAGTGCATGCCTCAAGCATGTGTGGGTACATGGGTGTCCATTCTAGGGAAGTGTGGGTTGCTGTCAGCACATGGCAGTATCAGCTGTCTGAGGCCCAATGTACAGTATGACAACACAGACAGCATGTAACCTGTGGTGTACAGTGTAAGCTCTGTTGCGCATTACAATGTGTCTAGCGGTCACAAACATGGGTATCTAAACATGGAGCACCTACGATGCATTGTGTTTGGCAAATATCCAGTATGTGTGCAAAACACTGTGTGATGTGGGATCCCCTCACCTGTGTGTGTTGCAGTCCAGGTATGTGCCTGGGAGGTATGATCCATGTACAATCTGTACTTGCAGGTGTGCTGTGCAGAGCATGGGGAAAGGTCCAAGGCAAAGCAGATAAATGTGAGTGGTGCACTAGTGTGTGTGCCTTGCTTGTGTGCAGCACAGTGGAAGGTGCAAGCATTGTCCCACATGACCCCATGCCGTGCCTGCCTGTTACAGCCCTGCTGGAGACAGTCATGTGACACTGCCACAGAGGCAGTATAGCATGTGAAGATGTACATGTGTGCTCCACACCCCAGGCAGATGTCCGCAGGTCATGTGTGCCACAGCAGTGTGGTTGACCAGGACTGTCATGGTGGTGAGATACCACATGCCTGTATAAGTACAGTATGAGCATAGTCAACAGTTGCAGTGACAGAGTAGGTCAATGTACAGTGTCCCTGTGTTCAGACCACTGCCTACTGTACACTTGGCTAGACACACACCCAGAGGGTGAATATACCGGTGAGCCATCACATGTCCCAGTACACGTAGCCTGTATAATGCCATCACAGGGCGGTCACAATAACATGTTGTATGACAGACATGTTGTACCAGGTGATGTGTCATGTGTGCATATGTTGAGTTGCACAGCCATTCACACGTCCGCAACATATCAGTGCATGATGCCTAGTGTAACATGATGTGTGGAACTGCACTGTGATCCACAACAGGGTGATCTGAGACAGGTGTGTTGTGAATGGTGTAACCCATGGTTCCACGGGATATACACTGGTGCTGTTGGCTGCCATGCTGGGGGCCACCAGTGGTGCCTGCAGTGGTCATACAGACATACTGCACACATTGTTCTGGCAGGAATGTCCATTGTTGTGGATGATGTGTTACTACGTGAAGGTAGGTGTGTGTTGTGAATGTTACCCATCCAGATGTGACCATCAGGCGCAGTCATGGTTGTCGACAGCATCACACCCATCCACAGCTGTCAGAACCCTGTCCCCAGAATGGGTGTCAGCTGCCCTCGTACTGTGTGACCTATGTGCAGATGGCGGAACACCTCCTACTGGCTGGCTAACAGTGTCATCTAGGAAGGCTATGTGATGGCTGGAATACGCTGTTATAATGTATAATGCTGGTATCCCAATGAAGTACATGGAATCGCACACAGTAAGCCATGGCTGGCATGTAAACCATGTACAACAATGACTGTGTGACAGACACAAACAATGCAGAGCCATGTTGAACATGCACCCATGAGAACACCAAATGAGGTATGTTGCACATATCGATGTACAACTGTCAGCTATGGCCATAGCATGGATGCAGACGCATATCCCCCACAGGCAGTACCACGCCATGTAGGTAGGGGGCATTGCATGACTACATGTGACAGTTGCTGTACCGCCACATGTACTGCATATCTGTCATGTAGGGGTAGCAGTGGTACATGACTGTTGGACATGCCTGTACATATGACCATGTCCCACAGGATATGTGTTACGTGTGTACAACACGTGTTGTACCGTCATCAAGCTGTGAAGTGTATAGCTGCCAGTGTACCTGTGTGACATGTTCTGCAATGGGTGCAAAGGTACGCAGTAGTGCATTGCATGCCCACATGCCCCACACAGGTGCATAGCCTGAACATACAATACAAAGAGGGTGTTGGATCATAGCAACCCACAAGAGGAGATGGGTATGGGTGGCAACCCACCACCAGCTGTTTAGGTAAGGTGTGCATGTCCATGACACATTAGCACCCGAGAAGCTAGCAGTACAGCAGTACAGGGTGGCATGCATATATGTTCACGAATACCCCTGTGTGTCCCACCACTGGCCTGTGGACAAACACCAACACAATGTGCAGCATTGACATGTGCACAGCACATCACCGCTGGCTACTGTAGAACAGGCTTACTGTGTAGACATGTGCACAGAATGTCTGCGCCAGCCACATTCAAACACGTTATGCGTTGAACCCCACCATTATTGTAGCCCATGCCACAGACAGATGTTCACGCATCTGTGTATGTACGTCTGGGAATGTCCCTGGCCTAGCAGTATAGCTGTGTCAGTGTTGCGAACAACATACTGAATGGGCTGTGTGTGTGAGGTGTGTGTCATACGTGTATGGTCCAATGGATGATACCATCAGTGCCTCTGCTATGTGAACATCCCTGTCCCCATACATGGATACCTATGCTGTGCTCAACACCACGCTCCCTGTGGGAGAGATGGCGCTGTGTGCTGCACCAGCTGACATGGGGGTGGCAGCAGGCACTGGATGTAGACATATGTGGTACCCATGTCAGGCCAGGCAACCATCCATGTGCACGGGATAGCAGTGTGTGGGCACATACAGCACTGTGTTGAACAATATCGCAGCACATAGCACCTGTCAGGGGTAATGTGTATGCATGGATGTGCGATACCTGCATGCAACATACACACCCCCACCAAGCAGCATGCTGCCTACCTTGCAGAAGGCCATTGTCCACACCATGATGATAGACATGTGTAATGTCCATATACACATAGCAATGACATATGGAATGGACAGCCACCCTGCCAATATCAGTACCCCCCAGGTGGGAGACATCCCTGTGCCATGTATGTGACATACCCTGCCATACCATGCAGCCCTGCCCAGCAAGGCTGCACGTGCTATCACAGTCATACATGGTGCGATGGACAAATGGCACTTGCACTATCAACTGTCCACAACAGTAATGTGGCACTGATGCACCCTGTGGTGTCACAGGTGCTGTGTGTTGGTGTGTACAACGTGCACGCGCACATGCTATGCATGACCTTCCCTGCTAATGTCACATGGTTACACAATGTCCCATGTGTATCACATGTGCAATACAGGTGAGCTGTGGCAGGTTGTCCAACACCCATACAGTGCTGTGTAGATGTACATGGCACAACACATGCATGTACAGGTGTCCATGTGTATGTGTGCAGTGCCACCGCTGACGTTCATAATGGCCGCGTACGTGATGCCTAGTGACATATACACAGCATCCAGGTGAACAGTAGAACTGTGTGCACATTGGGACACGTGCCAACTGGTATGAACACAGGTGCAGGCAGGTACACATGTCCACAGCAGGTTACCATCAACATGGTGTGTGTACAGTGTGATGAGTTGACACACAGATATGATATGATACCCACTGCTTAATGGTGTGACGGCAACATGTCAGCTGTGTCACTGCCATGATGCATCGCAGAGATTACTGTGCAGATGTCGTACATGTCATAGCAATGTATGTCCAGTGGTATGCCAGTACATCAGTGTAAATGTGACCTGTCACCATCATTATGTCTTACAGATAATGCCACGTTCCCGGCTGCCAGCCTTCAGCCGCCAGGAGGATGACGTGATTATACTGTTGCTCCACGACAACTACGAGCTACTATTCAGCCATGTTCCACAGCAAGCACAGCAGCGGGATGACATGTGGCAGGATATGCGCAGGAGGGTGAACAACGTGGGTGGCAACAACCGCACCTACCAGCAGATACACCGACACTGCACAGACCTAATACGGCACGCGAAACAGCGTGCCACCGCAATCGCCAGAGAACAAGGTGGGACAGGTGGTGGGCCACCAAGCCAGCACCCACTCACACACACGGAGGAGCTCCTGGCCAGTCTGGGGACACCCAGGGAACATCATGCAGAAACACTCGCTGCCATCGTGGAGGTGGGTGTCTCCCAACCAACGAGCCTGGAGCTGCCTGGTAAGTCAGTCTTGCATGTGTGTATGATAACTGACGTAGGTGTGGGTGTCACAGTACACCACATAATGTACCAACACATGCCAGGTATATGGCCACACAAGCTGCATACTACAGTATGCTACATTGTGTTTGCAGACGTGCATAACACATGCTACCACACAGGTACATGATGTGACATGCACAGTGCTTACTGTGGCTACAGTAATGGATAATGTGTATACTGTTGTGTCGCCCCTATACAGGTACCTCTGGCATGTCACACAGCCATGGGTCCGTTGCAGGTGAGACTGTTGCTAGTAATAGGCATGTTACAGTGCATAGATATTCCCCATGTGGCCAGGTATGACATGCACACCTGGGTCTGCTCCAGTCACGGTATACAGGTTGCACCACCCGACACACACGCCACCCATGTACAGTAGATACAACCGTTAGCATACACCGGCATGACGCCACATAACCCATCGGTGTGATATGTGCAGTCAGCTATGCATACAATGGTGGAGGTGTTCTACAATGGCTGCATATGTAGTATGCATCGGAATGCCATTTGCGGTATGCACACAGTACCACATAGTGAGCTGTGATCTGGCCAGCACACAGGTGTTACCAATGTGACCTATGCCCTTGCATTGTGTGCACACGTTGTGACATGGCACATGACATGTCGCATACACGTGGTGTTCTGTCTGCAACATTGTCACACCATGACATGACCTATGCACGACATAGCAGACATCCACAATGTCTGCATAGCCTTCAGGATTGTGACTCCTCAGACTAGTATGGGTGTATGTCACATGGGCCATCACAGGGATGTGTATACGATGCCCATCACACACAATTGTCCATGACCCAGTCAAACATGGCCATGTGTGATACCCACAGGCATGTTGCCACACAGTACATCTGGAGTGGGTAGTCACCGTTGCACTTTGTCCACACATAGTGCGATCATAGCTGTAGTGGACCACCTGTACATCTGATGTGGTACACCAGACAACCGCAATGCCTGTCTGCAGCCACTGGAGGTGCCACCAATGTCTACCATATACATGCTGTGGAACAGCATGACTGTGTTGCAGACATGGCAATGCAATGCGTCCATGTTACGCATCGCACAGAAACATACCTGTGTCTTGCTGCCATGCAGTGGCACAGTGCCTGCACTCCCCACTGTATAGCTATGTACACAGCTCACACCAACCACACCTGCACAGACATCTTTGTTACACATGCATTCTATCTGTAGCCTGTACACATAACAATGCACTGTGACGTCCAGTTTGATATGGTGCATGTGGTGGGACACCATTATCGCATGTCCACATGTTATCGCACATGTTGGCAGAGTACATGACAAAGTGACGCCAGCCATGTGTACTGTTAACCTGCCTGTGGCCACACGGTGTATCACGGTGATGCATGCAAACTACCATGAATGTGTGTACTGCATGCCTACTGAAATGACACCTGCTTGATGTAGTGTGCACCCCAGGGCACTATGCATACTACCACTATTAATGTCTGGCCTGCATTCACTGAGCTGTGGTGTGGGAATGCTGCATGCCATCTGCAATATCACATGCATGATGTGTCTGCATGTGTGTGTGTCTCTGCGTGTGTGTGTCAGCGTGTGTGTGTCTCTGCATGTGTGTGTCTGCGTGCGTGTGTGTGTGTCTGTGTGTGTGTCTGCGTGTGTGTGTGTGTCTGCGTGTGTGTAATGTATCTTACAGTATGTCTTTGTATTCACAGGTGGTGTAGGTGCATTCCCCTCCTGCGGTCCATCTGATGCTAGTGTCCCCACAGATACTAGCGGTGATGACCATATGCATGAGGCACAGGCAGGGTTGTCACGGGCAGAAGCTGTGCCATTGGTTAACATCCCACCTATGTCCCCTTCATCTCCGCACGGTTCTGATGCCGACACATACCACATCACCGTTGCCCATAGAGGAAGGACAGTCAGCGTCTGTTGGCATTGAGCAGGAATGTGTGGTGGCTACAGAAGGTGCGGGTACACACCATGTTGCCAGTGTAATGACTGGTGATGTGCCACACAGGCATGTGGCTGGTGCTGCTCGTAGTAGGAGCTCTGGTAGACATGCACCTGCCGTACAGGGTGCAGCAGCTGGTATCACCAGACGCATGTTCCAGACTGTAATGGCGGCACAGGCACGTGCTGAATGGCAGAACCAAGAAGGGCAGAGGCTGCAGAGGGCCGCAATCCGTTCCCTAAATGAGAACATCCAGTCATTGGCGAATGCTCAACAGCAGCTTGCTGATGTTCTGGATAGGCGATTAGGTGAGATGGTTGGAATCCTTGACCGAGGCATATCAATCCACGAGTGTGAGCTGTCTGTGCTGGAACACCTGGTAGGGGTGAGGCGTAGGACACGTGGCCGTAGGCCAGCAACACCACCTAGTGCAGGTCGATGTGTGTGTGCCACCTCTCATGCCCACTCACACAGTGCCGGTAGCAGCAGCAGTGCAGCTGGTGCTACACCAACCACACCAGACACCAGAACACAGCAGACCACGTGGACGTGGCCCTGGCCGGTCCCAGCGTGGACACGGTTCCAGCGGACATGTGTCATCGGAGAGTGGCCGCTCCATACCTCCACCCGGTAGTGCCCGTGCGACCCCAGGCAGGCATGGGTCATGTGGCCGCAGGCGGACACAGTGAGCCGTACAACCTGCACTGTACAGTCTGGGGCTGCCAGGTATACCACGTGTAGGCATCACAGATGGCTGCACTGTGTACACACATACCCACACACAGCAGACACAACTGTAGTGCTCCACCACATCCACATGCATTCTGCACAGTCATGCCCAGTAAATGCACCGGCCCTTACACACACACATGATGTCATCCATTGGTACAGCCTATGCCCCTGGCACACATATCACCCTGTGCATATGATGAAGCCTCTGCCACAGCACTGTCATCCACACCATTGGTGCACGGTTATGCAAATATATTCTGATGCACAGGGTGGACAAGATAGTGAGAGGTGTATGTGATACCTGTGTCCGCATAGTGCGTGATGTGTATGTTGCAGTGGTTGTGTATGACAGGTGACAGGTGCGTATGTGACGTGGGTTGTGTACTGACATCATGCAGCAGACATACCATGTAGTGCAGGTGCAGCATACATTGAGCTGTGTACACGGTATGAGTGACGGTTACATGTGTAGCACCATGTTGGTTCTGTTAACCTGTATGCCTAATATGGTGTACTTGCATGTGCCTACTGGGAGCACTGTTATCAGTCCCCCATGTGTAGCTGTGGGTTACCCACAGGCACATCTGGCAATATCAGCATACCACAGGTACCCGCAACCTGCATGGACTCCTACATAGGTACATAGGTACATGCCAGGCTATGTGCCCTACGGCATGTGTAAGCCTAGCCAGAGTGTGTGTGGCTTTCACCACCCCTTAGGATGAGGATACTACATCCATCAGTCCGCTGTCCCTCTGTCCAGCAGTGACACAGAGATGATGCCTGGCGCATACCTACGATCACCCATCCACACGTCAGGATTACTCTTGGACAGAGTCAGTGATGGGCTCTGCTTCACATGGGCTGGGAATCTTTTCCATGTTGTAGGGGGTCTCTGGGCGATGACCCTGTCCCTCCAGCATGTCCTATTTATGTCCGTGTTGAGGTTTCTGTCAGTTGCTTCTGTGCCCGTGTTTGTTTGGAGCCTAGGAGGTGGAACATGTCCATGTCACCCAGGTCGGACATGGCCGTGTATGTCAGGCACAGATCACCTCAGAGCAGACGGTATGAGAAGGTATACAGCCGGAGTCCCCTCAGTTGGGAAGCGTGTGACATATGTCTCAGCACCTTTATCCCTGTGTTGTGGAACATTTGACGTCCTTCCGAGTGCTGCAGGTGTCAGGTTAGGTACATTCCAAATGTGGCGTTGTACCCAATCATTGGTCTGATGTGTGAAGAGTACAGGGGTACAATGACCTCCCCTGATGTGGATGTGAATCCCTTCATGACCAGGTGGGCACAGTGGAATGTCTTCCCAACCACATTGGCAATGTGAGTGTCGAGAGAGGTTACTGACAGGTTTGGTACCCATGTCCCTGATCACGTCCACCATGTTTAATGGATTACCACCTATATGGTAATTCGGGGTGAACATGTCTTTCCCAAAGGGTAGGTCTATACCTTCTCTGGCATGTAGCATCAGGCCATGGCTCTGGCACCAGTTATCCATTTCTATGAGACCCCAGGTGGATGTCCGTGTCTGATGGGGTGTTGGGTATGGTGGCCGGTGTGCAGTCATCTGCATACCTTGTCTGCCACAATCCCCCTATGTTTGCATGCACATTGGAAAGTTGAATGCCGAACAGGAGGGGGCCCAGGACTGAGCCCTGTGGGCCACCACTCGGGACCATCTTGGAGTCTGACATGGCACCAGGAACACAAACCCTGTGGGGTTTGACCTCCATCCAGTTGGCATACCATCATGTGACATATGTCTCTACATCTAGGCTGGTGAGCCTTTCTATGATGCCCACGTGGAGTGTGGTTTGAACGCTCCCGCCAGGTCATGGTAGTGTGTGCAAACCGATGTACCCCCATCAATGGCCTTAGTGACTCCTCCAAACAGGTCGACCAGGTTTGGGAGGCAGGATCTGCCCTTGACTAAGCCGATGTGGGTATGTTCCGGTATTTGCTGTACACCAATGTCTTTATTTATGGGCTCCAGTATGGACCTCCCCACAGCTTTGCAGACAAGGCTTGTCAAGATGATAGGGCAGGGATGTATAGAGTCCATAAGAGCAGTACCCTGGTGTAGTGGGACCACAGTTGCCGTATGCCATCCATCGGGGACGTAGCCCGTAGTAAGGCTAAGATGAAACAGCAGCCTTATGTGCGGGGTGAGGGCCTCAATGAGGTTGTGTAGCACACAGCCGGGGACACCATCTGGTCCCATTGATGCTGTGTTCACTGCTTAACAGATATCAGCTCTCTCCTGGGCATACGGGATGTTTGGGAGGCTAGACTCTGGTGGGATGGATACGTCCCCTCTTGGGGGGGGGGGTAGATGTATGCATGGAACATGTCCGCTGGTTTGTTGGTAATGTCTGTGGGTTCAGTGATCATTGTACCATTCTGGAGTAATTCCAGGCATAACTGTGTGCTTCCACCCATGTTCCTACCATAGCTAAGGAAGGCCTTATGGTTGTCTTATGTGTCCTTTGCAGTACCAGTCCCACAGGTGGCCTTGGATGATTGTATGAGTGATCGTATGTTAACGCCGGTATTAATCAGTGATGCCTTCCCTGGTACTGATATTGCTCTGTCATGTATTAGCTTTCAACTCTTGTTGTACGGTTTGTCAATGGCTGGGGTCCACCAGACCATGTGCCTGCCTTTGGTGGACAAGGTCCTGATGTTATCAGGATCGCTTGGTGCAGACATTCCTGGGGGTGCTCATAGAAGGCATTTGTAAGGGTTTCATCAGTGTGGCCTGTGTTTACCACTGGCATGGAGGCCTTGTAGTGTACCACACCAGTCGTATGATGTGTGTGGTTCGCTGTGGAGAGGTCTTCACTGTGGTCTCCCATGCCGGTGTTGGGTGCAGGATGCGGATCTCCAGTGAGTTCACTATATGGTCTGACCTCACCATTGAGGGATATACATCCTGTGTGGAGCATGTCGTCCCCATGTGTGATGATCAGAACTAGTATAGTTCCCCCCCTTGTGGGTATGGTGCATGGTTGTTCCACAGCATTCAGGTGTATGAACACCTGGAACCTTTGGTGTAGGGTGTTGTGTCCTGGGTAATGTTCCCGGTCATACTATCATGAAGGGATTCACATCCAGATCTAGTGAGGTCATTGTTCCCCTGTACTCTTCACTTATCAGACCAATGATCGAGTACAATGCCCCATTCGGGATGTATCTCACCCGACATCTGCAGCAATTGGAGAGACCCCAAAAGTTCCTCACCAAAAGGATAAAGGGACTCCAAAATCTGTCATATGCTGCCAGATTGAAGAAACTCCAGCTCTATTCAGTCGCATACCGTCTGCTCAGAGGTGACTTGTGCCTGACATACAAGGCCATGTCCAACCCGGAATTAATGGACATGCTCCACCTCAAAAAATCCAAATCCACCAAAACCACTAGAGCAAGCGACTTAAACCTTAGCACGGATATAAATAGGACGTGCTGGAGGGATAGATTTATCACTCAGAGACTCCCTATGCTGTGGAATAAAATCCCGGTCCATGTGAGGCAGAGCACCTCGCTGACTCTGTTCAAGAGAAATCTAGACCTGTGGATGGGAGATCGTAGGTTTACCCCGGGAATCATCTCTGGGTCACTGCTGGACAGAGGCACAACAAACTAATGGGCACAGTATTTTTTCATATAAGGGGTGGCGTAAGCCACAATAATTTGGGCTAGGCTTATAAATGCCTTAGGGCAGATAGCCTAGTATAAACCTATGAACCTATGAACCTATGTATGGGTGGTTGATGTCACCCAATATGACGGTGTTGTGAGAGCATTCATACTCACCAGTGTCTTCAGGAAGGCTGTGCAGGTATCCTGGGTTTGAGAGGGTGGTCTGTAGCATGCAACAAACTGTAGGGCAGCCCTACCCATGGTTAATTGCACCTGGATATTCCTCGCTGCTACGTGCATTTCTGCCAACCTGGAGGTGTGTGTATCCTTCATGGAAATGAGACTCCCCCTCCTTCTGTGTTAGGTCCGGGTTATGGTCCTGAACGTGTGATATGGGGGTATGACCTGATAGTGACGGGGTGCTCTCAGCAGCCCTGATCAATGTTTCAGTCACAGCACTGACATCGATGTCCTCCATACTGAGGAGGGCATTTGAGGGTGTGCAGCTTGGGCGTAGACCACTGGCACTGAGCAGTATTACCCTGTCTGTTCTCCAGGTTTGTAGTGTAGGGTGGTAGTTTTATCATTCCAGCCTTGCCTGTAGTGGGCACTGTGGGGGTGGCAGGTGCCTTAGCCAAACCCTTGAAGACCAGGGGCGACAGGTGCGAGCCATACCTTGCGAAGGGGCGTGGTGTGCCAAGCATGTCATCCCATGTATGAGGAATCTGGATCCCCTCAGACTGACACCGGTAACCAGGCACATTATCAAGGGTGACCACTTGGAGCCAGTATAGTGGCATCATACTTGATGAGGGTGGGATACTGCCCAGGGTCAGGGACATGCTGGCCTGGGCTACACAATCTGAGTGACCCTCTATGTCTCCTTTAATGTATCCCAGGGTGGTATGCCTCCAGTCGTTGACACCAGCATGGGCAATGACCGCGTCATACCTGTACATGCTGCGGAGTGACCTGAGTGCGTGTGTTATGTCGCAGATTCCAGCACCTGACGGGCAGCCTACTGTGATCATTCCCTTGTTCAGTCTGGTGGGTGGGACGTCGGTGTGTCTGACAGTGGCGTCACCCATTACAAGTGTGTCTGGCATTGTGTGTGTTGCCTTTGGGGCTCTGACTGTTTAGCACACTGACGTTGAGAACTATGTGTTGCATGTCCTATGTCTTGTGGAGGCAGTTGCTTGTGTGTCTGCTTCAGAGGGCTCGTTAGGTTCGTGACATGTTTTAACAGTGCCTTCAGGTATGTCTTAGTGTGTTCATGTGTTTGATTAGCATTTGCGATAGTCACATGTGACACTGGGTTTGTGGTGTGCATGGTGTCCTTCCCCTCCCGTTTGGTCTTGCCGGTCATGGTTTGAGAGAGCACAGCCCCCTGTCTGGCTATATAGTTGCATCTGTCACATGTATTATGTTCAGTGGGGGAGGTGCGGCTTGTCTGTGTCCATGAGGCACCTGTAACAGTGCCCAGGACGCCCAGATTCACCATCTGAACAGGAGAGGTCGCTAGCAATTGACCCTTCAACATGCCAGAGAACGTGAATGCATTTGCTGTGTAACTGGGTCAGAAGGCACCTATAGGGAAGTGGGTACACAAGGGGATTCTAGGCCAGTGTAGTACTCCATTTAGTATACATGTACTTTACCTATGTAGGAATACTATGGGAGCAGGTGCAGAGCTTTTGTGATATAGAGAACAGACAGTCGGGATTGCAAGAAGAGAGGTTATACACATAAACCTGCGGAGCACGGAGCCAGATACAGTGTAACGTTGCTTACACGGTACATGACGCACATGTCCACACATATACTGCACCTGACGCCTGTGGTCGGTGCCACAGGCTACGGTGGACAGAGACATCACATACATGGCATGACACAGTACAGGTATGGTGACATTCTGCAGGTGTCGTATGCAGTGTGCTGGCTACTGACCGCAGGTGTCACCTGTCAGCTGTGGTGCACGGTGTGCAGCAGTCGGATGCTGTACCGGTACAGGAATATGTCCGCAATCGCGGTGCGTACACCTCTATGGCACACTCACCATTGTGTGCAGATGGGGACACCTGTCTGTGTGGTCAGCACCCTCACAAGACAATGCACCCACGCCATGTCACAGGGGGTGGTCTTGCACAGGTGGCCAGTAAGGCTCACAGGTATGGCATTGACAGGGCTGTACAATGCAGCACCAGTACAGGATGGTCACCCTGTGTGGTCAGTGTCCAGTCACAACACTATATCTGCATACACCCTCACAACAGGCAGCAGACATACACACATGTTGACACACTGACATGGTGGTGACCACACATGTCTACACGGAGGGATGACGTGTTGCATGTACTGCACCATCCACATCCATGCACCCCACACTGAGGTAGGTACAGATCTCTACCATGGTGTACAGTGATGTGTGGCACATGGCACATAGTCCCCCCGATCTGTGGCATACATGGGCACACATTCCTGCACACATGTTGGTGCTAGGAATGCCACACCCGCTATATGGGATATGTGCAGGTGTGCAGCGGTATGTAGTGCATCCTGCGACTACCACTGTATCTGGCAGCTGTGCCAATATTTGCACTTGGGAGGTGGTAGGGGTTACAGTGGCCATGTGACATATGGTCGATGACGCATGGCCGATGGGTATGCATTATGGCAGCGCTGTCATGTAAAGGCGACATAGCAGACTGTATGCACATGGCAGGGTAGGATGGTGTGTGACACACCTGTGACCAGCACCTGCACACATGCATGTGAACAGGTGTTTAAACACATGGTGTACACACAGACTGCCATGCGTGCTGTTACTATGCCACCATATGACGGCCCCCATGATGGGTATGCATGTGGTAGGGGGTTGCAACTGTGTTACAGACACCGGACACCGCTCATGCACGGCTGCACCGTGCACAGTACACATGTCACATGTATCCCCTGTTGCCATGCGTGTTGCATTGCTACGTTGTGACATGTGTGTCGACATACATGGAACATGGACTGTGGTATGGTATCACAGCTGTCACAGGCAAACTGTACAAGGGTATGTGTCCCAGTGAACACCGCTACACCCTGTAGGGGGTGTATACCACAGACATATGTCCACCTTCCCTTCGTGTGTGTATTACCACATATGCCTGTGTTATGCATGTGGTACATCACAGGCTTCGTATGTGTCCTGCATGCAGTCCATGCACACAGCCAGGAAATCACATATGTGACATATCCGGACATTGTTTCACTGTGGTACAGCTGCAGTCATGTGTCATATCGGTGTCAGGCCCGTGGTATGTGTGGAGCACGCCTGTCCATGTATACCGGTATGGGTGGACTACATCACACCTGTGGGATCATTGATAGTACATGTGTACTCTGCACGATGGACGTACACCGCCACATAGTCTTGTGGACATATGTCACATGCTGTTGCTGGACCGTGAGGCATACTGCTGCACCGATGACATGGTGCTGGCATGGCAGCTACAGTGTTCACTGCAGTGTGTTCATGTTCAGCCTGCACCCGTGACGCCTGTGCTGTCATCTGTGTGTGCACGTGTGACTGCATGTGTGTCCACCCTGTGCGTGTGTACGGGTTTACCTGGCCGTGACTTGCGGTGTGTGCACTCCGTCTGCATGCCGGATGGCGCGTAGCACATACTACGTGTGTGAGCATGGCCGGGTTGCTGTTGTGTGGGTGGACACACACGACGGTCCACATTCTGCCTCCCATGATTTCGCCCCATGTGTATGCATGTCTGCACTGTGCAGATTCTAAGTGTCTGAGCATGCCCAGTAAGCAGCTGTGTAGATGGACACACAGTACAGTGCACACCGTGCCCGTCTGCATTGATAACCCGTGTGCATGCCTGTTTCCCCTTCGCAACCGCCACGTCTGTGGCATGGCCGGGTTGCTGTTGTGTGGGTGCACACACGACGGTCCACATTCTGCCTCCCATGATTTCGCCCCATGTGTATGCATGTCTGCACTGTGCAGATTCTAAGTGTCTGAGCATGCCCAGTAAGCAGCTGTGTAGATGGACACTTAGTACAGTGCACACCGCGCCCGTCTGCATTGATACCCTGTGTGCATGCCTGTTTCCCCTTCGCAACCGCCACATCTGTGGCATGGCCAGGTTGCTGTTGTGTGGGTGGACACACACGACGGTCCACATTCTGCCTACCATGATTTCGCCCCATGTGTATGCATGTCTGCACTGTGCAGATTCTAAGTGTCTGAGCATGCCCAGTAAGCAGCTGTGTAGATGGACACACAGTACAGTGCACATCGCGCCCGTCTGCGTTGATACCCCGTGTGCATGCCTGTTTCCCCTTCACAACCGCCACGTCTGTGGCATGGCCGGGTTGCTGTTGTGTGGATGGACACACACGACGGTCCACATTCTGCCTCCCATGATGTCGCCCCATGTGTATGCATGTCTGCACTGTGCAGATTCTAAGTGTCTGAGCATGCCCAGTAAGCAGCTGTGTAGATGGACACACAGTACAGTGAACACCGCGCCCGTCTGCGTTGATACCCCGTGAGCATGTCTGTCTCCCCTTTGCAACTGCTAGGTGTGAGGGCATGGCCAGTACACCATTCGGGGGTACACACTACAGTCGGCACCGATGTCTGCTACTAGGCATGTAGCCATGGCCAATGACATCCTGAATAGCCATGGTGAAAATCCAGGTGAGTCATATGTGGTTGCTATGCCACAATGGCTGCCTACATCGTGCACGCCGGATGCCCTCTCATAGGGTATACTGTATGTGGTGCATCCCATATCCATGTCGTGATGTACTGCTCCGTAGTTAGTTGGTATTCCCGACTGCAGCACTACCATGTTACTGTACGCCCACCTTGGGATGGTAACATGCTGTGTGACTGCGCACTCTGTCTTCATTCTTTATCGGCTGCCTTGCCTCTGCAGATGATATCACCCACCTAGGGGTATGCCTCCTGACAGTGCTGTGCTCAGTAATCTCGGTAGCGCGTTCTGTAAATGCATCATGCTGTAGTGTGTTCATGTAGGTAGGCGTAGGTTCGACCCCCGGCCCTTCGAGGTGTGTGTGTGTGTGTGTGTGTGTGTGTGTGTGTGTGTGTGTGTGTGTGTGTGTGTGTGTGTGTTTCCAGCTGCCTCTGCAGATGAACATGCTTTTAGACGCTACGCAACACATACCTTGGCTATTGTCAGCTATTCCCTTACGGATGATGTCACCCACCTAGAAGTATGCCTCTGACAGCGCTGTGCTCAGTAATCTCGGTAGCGCATTCTGTAAATGCATCATGCTGTAGTGAGTTCATGTAGGTAGGTGTAGGTTCAACTCCCGGCCCTTCCCCGTGTGTGTGTGAGGTGTGTGTGTGTGTTTCCAGCTGCCTCTGCAGATGAACATGCTTTTAGACGCTTTGCAACACATACCTTGGCTATTGTCAGCTATTCCCTTACGGATGATGTCACCCGCCTAGAAGTATGCCTCTGACAGCGCTGTGCTCAGTAATCTCGGTAGCGCGTTCTGTAAATGCATCATGCTGTAGTGAGTACATGTAGGTAGGCGTAGGTTCGACTCCCGGCCCTTCCCCATGTGTGTGTGAGGTGTGTGTGTGTGTGTCTGTGTGTGTGTGTGTGTGTGTGTGTGTGTGTGTTTCCAGCTGCCTCTGCAGATGAACATGCTTTTAGACGCTTCGCAACACATACCTTGGCTATTGTCAGCTATTCCCTTACGGATGATGTCACCCGCCTAGAAGTATGCCTCTGACAGCACTGTGCTCAGTAATCTCGGTAGCGCGTTCTGTAAATGCATCATGCTGTAGTGAGTACATGTAGGTAGGCGTAGGTTCGACTCCCGGCCCTTCCCCATGTGTGTGTGTGTGTGTGTGTGTGTGTGTGTGTGTGTGTGTGTGTTTCCAGCTGCTTCTGCAGAGGAACATGCTTTTAGACGCTTCGCAACACATACCTTGGCTATTGTCAGCTATTCCCTTACGGATGATGTCACCCGCCTAGAAGTATGCCTCTGACAGTGCTGTGCTCAGTAATCTTGGTAGCGCGTTCTGTAAATGCATCATGCTGTAGTGAGTTCATGTAGGTAGGCGTAGGTTCCACTCCCGGCCCTTCCCCATGTGTGTGTGTGTGTGTGTGTGTGTGTGTGTGTGTGTGTGTGTGTGTTTCCAGCTGCCTCTGCAGATGAACATGCTTTTAGATGCTTCGCAACACATACCTTGGCTATTGTCAGCTATTCCCTTACGGATGATGTCTCCCGCCTAGAAGTATGCCTCTGACAGCGCTGTGCTCAGTAATCTCGGTAGCGCGTTCTGTAAATGCATCATGCTGTAGTGAGTTCATGTAGGTAGGCGTAGGTTCGACTCCGGCCCTTCCCCATGTGTGTGTGTGTGTGTGTGGTGTGTGTGTGTGTGTTTCCAGCTGCCTCTGCAGATGAACATGCTTTTAGACGTTTCGCAACACATACCTTGGCTATTGTCAGCTATCCCCTTACGGATTATGTCACCCACCTAGAAGTATGCCTCTGACAGCGCTGTGCTCAGTAATCTCGGTAGCGCGTTCTGTAAATGCATCATGCTGTAGTGAGTTCATGTAGGTAGGCGTAGGTTTGACTCCCGGCCCTTCCCCGTGTGTGTGTGTGTGTTTCCAGCTGCCTCTGCACATGAACATGCTTTTAGATGCTTCGCAACACATACTTTGGCTATTGTCAGCTATTCCCTTACGGATTATGTCACCCACCTAGAAGTATGCCTCTGACAGCTCTGTGCTCAGTAATCTCGGTAGCGCATTCTGTAAATGCATCATGCTGTAGTGAGTACATGTAGGTAGGCATAGGTTCAACTCCCGGCCCTTCCACGTGTGTGTGTGTGTGTGAGGTGTGTGTGTGTGTGTGTGTGTGTGTGTGTGTGTTTCCAGCTGCCTCTGCAGATGAACATGCTTTTAGAAGCTTTGCAACACATACCTTGGCTATTGTCAGCTATTCCCTTACGGATGATGTTACCCACCTAGAAGTATGCCTCTGACAGCGCTGTGCTCAGTAATCTCGGTAGCGCGTTCTGTAAATGCATCATGCTGTAGTGAGTTCATGTAGGTAGGCATAGGTTCGACTCCCGGCCCTTCCCCATGTGTGTGTGTGTGTGTGTGTGTGTGTGTGTGTGTGTGTGTGTTTCCAGCTGCCTCTGCAGATGAACATGCTTTTAGAGGCTTCGCAACACATACCTTGGCTATTGTCAGCTATTCCCTTACGGATGATGTCACCCGCCTAGAAGTATGCCTCTGACAGCACTGTGCTCAGTAATCTCGGTAGCGCGTTCTGTAAATGCATCATGCTGTAGTGAGTACATGTAGGTAGGCGTAGGTTCGACTCCCAGCCCTTCCCCGTGTGTGTGTGTGGGGTGTGTGTGTTCACAGCTGCCCTAGTAGAGTGTAGTTATTTTAGACACTTGGCAACACATACCTTGGCTATCTGCAGCTATTCCTTTACGGATGTTGTCACCCACCTGGGTGTGTGCCTCTGCCGGTGCTGTGTTCAGTGGTCCATGTAGCGCGTTCCATACCTGTGTCATACTGTTGTGCGGTTGGGTATGTGGGGGTGTGGTCAATCACCATGCCTGCCAGATGTGTGTGTGTGTGTCTATGCTCCCAGCTGCATGGGTTCATAGGGTATGGATTTAGAGTTTCCGCAGAACACTTATATCCTGCCGCCATCCCTGTGTTTGTGGATGGTTAGACGCAGCTCGTGGACTGCTTGTGTGAATGCTGTGTTTGGCGACCTCCGTAGCGTGTTCTCCATGTGCACCCTGCTGTGGTGTGGTGGGGTGGTGCTGTGTACGTTACACTCATGGCCTTGCCACATGTGTCCGTCTGTATCTCTCTCGTTGTATATATACATACCTATGTTGTGCCCATAGCGCTGCTCTTGCATGGACAGCTGTCTGTCCCATGTATCGCATATTTGCACGGCTGACACACAGAACTGTGGTACAATGCATATCCACTCATTGTCCATGCAACGTCCGTATTCCAGAACGCCCTAGAGACATCTGCTGGATATCGTGGCAGACAGCTATCCTTGCTGTACTGACACTGTACCCGTACATGCCATAAACCTTGTGTATAATTGCCTGTTTATGGTGTGTGTATGTCTATCTGTGCTGTATGCATGGTCGTGTGTGTGTCCGCCTATAGCCGTCTGTGCAGGTGTCGCCACTATGGGTAATCCTTGTAGACCGCTGTTTCATGTGCACTTCAGCACATACCTGCAGACCGTACTACCCCTCCTACGGCAGCGGCCTTAGATCAACTGCTGCCCTAGGCTATAGGGCTCCATGGCACCCACCACCACAACACATGGTGCCCCCATCCTGGTGTACCTACATGACATACCTACTAGACAGGTGGCCCTACTAGTGCGGCGCCCTAGGCAGCCGCAGGATTGGCGTATGCCTACGGCTGGCTATGAGCACATCACAAGGCATACGTTTACATTCAGTGTTTTACAAAGGCTAGGTTATAATACCAGAGGGGGGACCTCATCAACTATGCTTTAGAATGCGGATTGAGATGGATTATTAGGTGGAGAGTTGACCACACACCAGGGCTGACTGATGAAACACTGATTAAGCCTCTTTTGGAAAGCAGGTGGCTTAAACCCAAGTAACAGGAATGTAGTTTAGGTACAGATATACAATTAACACACATTAGTCCACTCTTTCAGTTGTTTACCACTGTATTACATTGATATGATATACATATCTTCTATATATATTGTTAGATCTTTGATTGATGAGTATTAGGCATAGTACAATATCATATAATACATGTTTTAATAGGATGTTTTTGGAGATGTTAATATATGTGTGTGTAGTTAACATTGCGTCTGTGCTTTATATGCTGTGGTTAATTGTTCATTGTTTGCTGAGAAATTGACCAATAGAAGTGTAAGGAGGGATATTTAAAGCCTGGATGCTTTTATGTTATGTGTAAGTCTGACGGAGCCTACGGGTGAAAGCGGTTACTTGTCTATGAAGGAACCTTTGTATACCATTTGGGCACTGTCCTGGACAGTTTCGACGTTGACTGTTTCATCTACTTATGTGTGTTTTGGATTGTGTGCCATAAGGTGCCAGCGGTTCTTTGATGTTGATTAGGTGTATTCCATGGTCAATTGACATTAATCCTATTAATTCACTGAAGGATGTTCTTTATAAGTGGGAACGCCATAGTTTAACCATCCTATGACCTTCCCAGCTGAAGTTGTTAGTGTGCCATTGGTATGTGTTCCACAGGTCACCCATTTGTTCCGCAGTATGGAAGCGAGTGATCCCCATTTTGGTGCTGGCAGATTGAGTGCTGTGTACGCCAGTATTCGCACGGCGGTCTGACTTTGTATGGGGAGTGTCTACTGTAGTCCCTATCTGTATTTCCTGTGTTATGCCTTACTGCAGCTGTGTAATTCCACCAGGTTTGCAGTTATGGGTGCCATCTTGGTCGTACGCTTGTCCATCCATGGGAATTGCCTACTGGACACTGGTATAGGGCTGTACACATTTCACACCTGCATTTAGCATTATCCGGTGGATGCTTTGCATTATTAGTGGGGAGTAAGGCATGTGCTATACCCACATCCCTCCCACAGGGCGGGACAACGGATTATCTGCCAAACAACACAGAGCCCCATTTCTGCATACCCAGGATCCCATGGCTGCAACCCTCGACGGTACCCATTACACATCCTTCATGTGTGCAGGACTGGGATGTGGACGCACTTCTATGGACTCAACAATCTGGGGATTTCTGTTCATATGTCCTGCATTTCATGGACACTTGTCATCAACCTTAAACATGCTGGTGGTGCATATGTCTAGCTGTGCTGTAGTCACAGCTGTCACTTCTTCTGGTAGAACGATCACAGCTGGATGATATTCCATACGGATCAATTTTTGGGTCCTACAATGGACACCAATGTGCATATGTAAAGTGTAGAACTTGTTGGACTGTGTCCATCTGGCCAGTGGTTTTGACTGCTGCTGTATGTTCCCCAATCGCGGATGTCTGTTTGACTACCCATATTATGTAGTGCTACGAAAACCAGGTTTTTCAAAACTGAAAGCAAATGGTGTACATCCAAAGATGCAGGTTAGCGACTGCTTTAAATAATCCTCAGAAGTCCCAATAGGAAATATCCGCCACTGTATTGTCAAAATAACACCACCAAAACATGTAGATCCTATTAATTCATTGAAGCATGTTCTTTATAAGTGGGAAAGCCATAGTTTAACCATCCTAAGACCTTCCTAGTTGACGTTGTTGGTGTGCCATTAGTATGTGTTCCACAGGTCGCCCATTTGTTCCGCAGTATGGAAGCGAGTGATCCCCATTTTGGTGCTGGCAGATTGAGTGCTGTGTACGCCGGTATTCGCACGGCGGTCTGACTTTGTATGGGGAGTGTCTATAATAGTCCCTATCTGTATTTCCTGTGTTATGCCTTACTAGGGCTGTACACATTTCACACCTGCATTTAGCATTATCCGGTGGATGCTTTGCATTATTAGTGGGGAGTAAGGCATGTGCTATACCCACATCCTTCCCACAGGGCGGGACAATGGATTATCTGCCAAACAACACCGAGCCCCATTTCTGCATACCCAGGATCCCATGGCTGCAACCCTCAACGGTACCCATTACACATCCTTCATGTGTCCGGGACTGGGATGTGGACGCACTTCTATGGACTCGACAATCTGGGGATTTCTGTTCATATGTCCTGCATTTCATGGACACTTGTCATCAACCTTAAACACGCTGGTGGTGCATATGTCTAGCTGTGCCGTAGTCACGGCTGTCGCTTCTTCTGGGTAGAACGATCGGTGCTGGATGATATTGTGTACGGATCAATTTTTGGGTCCTACATTGGACACCAATGTGCATATGTAAAGTGTAGAACTTGTTGGACTGTCTCCATCTGGCCAGTGGTTTTGACTGCTGCTGTATGTTCCCCAATTGCGGATGTCTGTTTGACTACCCATATTATGTAATGCTACGACAACCAGGTTTTTCAAAACTGAACCCAAATGGTGTACATCCAAAGATGCAGGTTAGCAACTGCTTTAAATAACCCTCAGAAGTCCCAATAGGACAGATTTGCCACTTTATTGTCAATATAACACCACCAAAACAAGTGGATCACGAGCACTTTCGCCCGGTCTTACCGGACATTTTCAAGTGTAATTAGCTAAAACAATAACTAAATAAATAATAATAAATAATTTAATAATAAAATGATAATATGTTATTTGGACAATAGCTTCTGCTATTGGCATACAGTGCTGTGGGTGGTGCCGGTTACCATACATATGGCTTTCTCAAAAGCCGACTTCACACTTCTAAACACTAGTGTGGTCTCCTTTAAGACCCCTGAGCCAGTGGTAAACATTACTCAAGCCACTGAATCACTTACATATGCCTTCTACCAGCACCTACAGGACTGCATGGATCAGGCAATCCCTTACACAACTGTGAGTCTTTGTACCAATGCCAAGCATCCAGTCTGGTGTACCCCAGCCATACACAAGCTCTACAACGAAAGGAGGTAGCTACTACAAGACAGAGCAGAATCCTTGTAAGGTATGACACCCTTGCTCATTATATGTGAAGAACTACAAGCTCTCATGACATCATCCAGGGCAAATCCGACAGATATATCACCAAGGACTCGACAGACAATCATACGGCCTTCTTTAGCTATGTTGGACACCTGGGAGGACACTCCCAGATATGCTTGGACTGGGTTCAGAATGATGTGAAGTTTACTGAACTTACACACATTGCCAACATACTGGCTGACAGGTTCGGTGCAAACATCTCCCCCCCTCCCCTCCACATGGAGAGATGTCTGTACCAGAGGATTGTGGCCCCCAAAACTTCTGTAACGCACAGGTGGGACATGCTCTCTCCAAGGCAGTGAACACAGCATCCATGGGACCAGATGGTGTCCCGGCTGTGTACTCCACAAACTCATTGAGGAATTAGACCCACAGTTAGGATAGCTGTTTAATCTTAGCCTCACCTCAGGTAACGTACCCAAGTTGTGGCGCACAGCGACTGTAGTCCCACTTCACAGGGGCAGTGCCTCCACTGACCCTGGTAATTACCGTCCCATTAGCTTGACAAGCCTTATCTGCAAAGCCATGGGGAAGGATCATAATGGAACTCATAGATGATGACATAGGGGACTTGCATACTTTGCATCCATCCCAGTTTGGCTTGGTCAAAGGCAGATCATGCGTTTAAAACTTGGTTGACGTTTTAGGAACAGTTACCGAGGCCATTGATGAGGGTCAGGCAGTCCATACAGCCTACCTCGACCTGGCAAAGGCCTTCAACACAATACCCCCCTCAGCTATCATTGATAAACCCATCGGCTTGGATGTGAACCCGTACATCGCAGGATGGGTTGCAAACTGGCTAGGTGACAGAACCCACACGGTCATAGTTGCTGGCACCATGAAAGACTCACAGCCGGTCACAGGCAGTGTCCCACGGGACTCAGTCCTGGGTCCACTCTTTTTCTGCATCTACATTTCCAAAGTACAAGCAAACACAGGGGGGTTATGGCTGACAATGTTTGCAGATGACTGCGAACTGGGTGCCATAGTGGGACGGACATCTAACACAGATATCCTTCAGAAGGGCCTCACAGATATGGATATCTGGTGCCAGGGACATGGCCTACAGCTAAATGTCGGGAAATGCATAGTCATACCCTTCGGGAAGAACAAGGTTACCCCTAGCTGCCATATAGGTGGCAATCCACTGAGCACAGAGGGAGTTACCAGGGATCTGGGGACCCAGGTTGTCAGTCACCATTTGTTCGACACACACGTTGCTAACGTAGTTAGGTAGACCTTCTACATTGCCCACCTGATCGTGCAGGGATTCACATCTAGATCAGGAGGTCATCGTCTCCTTGTACTCATCACTCATTAGACCTATGATTGAGTACATTGCCCCATTCGGAAGGTATCTGACCCGACACCTGCAGCAGCTGGGAAGGCCCCATAGGTTCATCGTCAAACGGATGCAGGGTGTCAGGAATTTGTGTTATGCTGCCTGACTGAAAGGACTCCTGCTCCATTCAGTCACATACCACTTGCTCAGTGGTGACCTGTGCCTGACATACAAGGCCATGTCGACCCATATTTGATGACTATGCTTCACCTAATGGATCTACATCCCTCAGAACCACTGGGGCAGGTGACGTGAACCTTGACACGGTCATTAATAGAATGTGTTGGAGGGACAGATTCATCACCCAGACACTCACTATGCTGTGGAACAACATCCCAGTACATGTGAGGCAGAGCACCTCGCTGGCCTTGTTCAAGGGGGATCTTGACCAATGGATGGGGGATTGCAGATATACCCCAGGGATTACTTCATTGTCACTGCTTGACAGAGGTGCAGCAATATAATAGGCATTGTTATCTTCGGACTGGAGGGTTGGCAAAGGCAACATAACTATGGGCTAGGGTTATAGCTGCCCTTGGGCAGATAGCCTACTATGTACCTATGGACCTATGTTCATAATTTGTCCCATTCACACTTGTCTATCCCCTATCCTCATTCGTATGTGTATATTTCTGTGGCACATGATTGAACTATGTATTACCTGCAGGTATGCTGTGCACAGTGCACATACGTCATGGTTGATTACAGTGTATCTGTGTACCTACCTCTGTGATACTGAGGACTACCACACATCCTTCACAGCATTACATGCATATGTCCATACTATTATTCGTTGGCCTGTGGAGGGTTGTTAGGGCAACGGTTACACGTGTCCCTGTTTGTGCACGCGTCATGGTGGTCTTTGACCAGCCTCCGTTGCTATCGTGGGATGGACGGTAGTGTTTGGGATGTGTTTCCACTGCTGGTACATCTGTGGGGGGTGGGGTTGGCACATGTTCCTCTTTGCAGGGAGCCCCATCCTGGACATTTGTGTCATGCATCAACACTTGGCACATGCCATATGTCCTGTGCTATTCCCACAGTCGTGTATGCCTTCCTGCATTACTACTGCATGTTACTGGCAGTTTGTATCTGGTACACATGGCTATTATGTTGGATAGCTTGGCCTATTCCCATGCTATGACATACCCATTCATCCAGGCATATACATGTTATTACATCCTTTGCGTTGGCCGTGGGTGTTTGGCCATCCAGCAACGCTATTCTCAATGTGATGTCCCACCTTCACCTTCTGTGCATGTGGCACCCTGTTGGGGCGTCCTGCTTGGTGGGCAGATGTTCCACCATATGTGTTGTGTTTGACATGTCTGCATAGCTAATCATCAGTACGGTGGCTGAACATACTGCCTTGTCCAGATGTGTACAGTTATGGGCACCGTGGCGTGTGCACGCCTATGGGGTTTCGACAGGTCCATACCACATGCGGGTTGTACACATTCTGCCAACACATTCACATGCAGCCATTTGGATATCTGTACCTGAGGTGGGATGTTAACATGTGGGGTACATATTTGCCCGCGTGGCACTGCCTAGGACAATACTTCTTACTACATTTCAGGTATACCCATTGTGTGTAGGTGTGCAGCTGCGCAAGGCTGCTAGCTGGGTTGGGTGCACGGTCGTACATGGGTGCGGGTTGCGTGCTATGACGGGGCTGTTGTGTATTACATTTGCATGCATGGGTTCTGCTTCTGGATATTATGCTTAGGCATACGTCATCCTATGTGTATACGACGGGCACGTTGCTGGGTGTAGTACATGTTGCTATGCACATGTTTGTCTGTGTTTAGGGTATCTGGTTTCCTTCTGGTTGTTATATCGACATGGCTACCCGGCTGTGTACTCTCACTACTGCTGGTGACCATGCCCATGTGGCTACTTGTGTGTAGGTGCGGTGCGCTGACATGCTGCGGTACACCTTCACTGGGTATGCCCACTGACAGTGCATTGCGTGATGAACACGGTATTACGCGTATCCTTTGTTCCTTGGACGGGTACAATTTGGACATCGTGGGTTAATGTTTGGTTCTCCGTTTTGTGTGAACGGGTACTATGTTGCATACTCTGCGTACGTTTCATTATCCATGGACCCTGGCTGGTGCGGTTACTATTGCAGGCGGCCTGTGACAGTCAGCACTTTAGGTTGCTCATCGCCTGCCGGCTTGGCCACGCCTACGGGCGCATCCTACTTGGGCTCGCTCACGTGCCCTCTGCACGTGTCTGTGGTTGTGGCGCGCACTCATTACTATGCATATGGTGCTGCTACGCCGATTATACACTGCACTGCCGGCGCAAGCCTTACACCTGCCTTGCGCCGAGCTTCATGAATCCCGGGGATGGTGTACAGTTCTAATACAATTGTAACACAAGCATCTTATATGAATCAGGTTAATATTCACAAATGACATATAATTATTTACAAAATTCCAGATAGCTGTGCTGGCAGTATCTCCCTTTGTCACAGCCTGGATCAGTTGTCACCCCATCTTTGTGAAGAGGGATGACTCTTGCAGCCCTCCATTCATTTGGTATAAACCCTGCTTGTAGGCCAGTATTGAAAAGCCTCTGTAGGTGGTTTGATTCAGCAAGCTTCAAGCTGACCAATAGAAATACTGGTTTGTTATCTTGCCCATGGAAGCAGTATTCTTGGCTTTGGATAGTGCATTTAGACATATTCCTGGGTAAGTTGAGGGGAGATGTGGACACTGATACGAAGTCTGTGTTAAAACTAAATGGATCTACATCCCTCAGAACCACTGGGGCAGGTGACGTGAACCTTGACACGGTCATTAATAGAATGTGTTGGAGGGACAGATTCATCACCCAGACACTCACTATGCTGTGGAACAACATCCCAGTACATGTGAGGCAGAGCACCTCGCTGGCCTTGTTCAAGGGGGATCTTGACCAATGGATGGGGGATTGCAGATATACCCAAGGGATTACTTCATTGTCACTGCTTGACAGAGGTGCAGCAATATAATAGGCATTGTTATCTTCGGACTGGAGGGTTGGCAAAGGCAACATAACTATGGGCTAGGGTTATAGCTGCCCTTGGGCAGATAGCCTACTATGTACCTATGGACCTATGAACCTATGTTCATAATTTGTCCTATTCACACTTGTCTATCCCCTATCCTCATTCGTATGTGTATATTTCTGTGGCACATGATCGAACTATGTATTACCTGCAGGTATGCTGTGCACAGTGCACATACGTCACGGTTGATTACAGTGTATCTGTGTACCTACCTCTGTGATACTGAGGACTACCACACATCCTTCACAGCATTACATGCATATGTCCATACTATTATTCGTTGGCCTGTGGGGGGTTGTTAGGGCAACGGTTACACGTGTCCCTGTTTGTGCACGCGTCATGGTGGTCTTTGACCAGCCTCCGTTGCTATCGTGGGATGGACGGTAGTGTTGGTGTGTGTTTGGGATGTGTTTCCACTGCTGGTACATCTGTGGGGGGTGGGGTTGGCACATGTTCCTCTTTGCAGGGAGCCCCATCCTGGACATTTGTGTCATGCGTCAACACTTGGCACATGCCATATGTCCTGTGCTATTCCCACAGTCGTGTATGCCTTCCTGCATTACTACTGCATGTTACTGGCAGTTTGTATCTGGTACACATGGCTATTATGTTGGATAGCTTGGCCTATTCCCATGCTATGACATACCCATTCATCCAGGCATATACATGTTATTACATCCTTTGCGTTGGCCGTGGGTGTTTGGCCATCCAGCAACGCTATTCTCAATGTGTGATGTCCCACCTTCACCTTCTGTGCATGTGGCACCATGTTGGGGCGTCCTGCTTGGTGGGCAGACGTTCCACCATATGTGTTGTGTTTGACATGTCTGCATAGCTAATCATCAGTACGGTGGCTGAACATACTGCCTTGTCCAGATGTGTACAGTTATGGGCACCGTGGCGTGTGCACGCCTATGGGGTTTCGACAGGTCCATACCACATGCGGGTTGTACACATTCACATGCAGCCATTTGGATATCTGTACCTGAGGTGGGATGTTAACATGTGGGGTACATATTTGCCCGCGTGGCACTGCCTAGGACAATACTTCTTACTACATTTCAGGTATACCCATTGTGTGTAGGTGTGCAGCTGTGCAAGGCTGCTAGCTGGGTTGGGTGCACGGTCGTACATGGGTGCGGGTTGCGTGCTATGACGGGGCTGTTGTGTATTACATTTGCATGCATGGGTTCTGCTTCTGGATATTATGCTTAGGCATATGTCGTCCTATGTGTATACGACGGGCACGTTGCTGGGTGTAGTACATGTTGCTATGCACATGTTTGTCTGTGTTTAGGATATCTGGTTTCCTTCTGGTTGTTACATCGACATGGCTACCCGGCTGTGTACTCTCACTACTGCTGGTGACCATGCCCATGTGGCTACTTGTGTGTAGGTGCGGTGCGCTGACATGCTGCGGTACACCTTCACTGGGTATGCCCACTGACAGTGCATTGCGTGACGGACACGGTATTACGCGTATCCTTTGTTCCTTGGACGGGTACAATTTGGACTTCGTGGGTTAATGTTTGGTTCTCCGTTTTGTGTGAATGGGTACTATGTTGCATACTCTGCGTACGTTTCATTATCCACGGACCCTGGCTGGTGCAGTTACTATTGCAGGCGGCCTGTGACAGTCAGCACTTTAGGTTGCTCATCGCCTGCCGGCTTGGCCACGCCTACGGGCGCATCCTACTTGGGCTCGCTCACGTGCCCTCTGCACGTGTCTGTGGTTGTGGCGCGCACTCATTACTATGCATATGGTGCTGCTACGCCGATTATACACTGCACTGCTGGCGCAAGCCTTACACCGGCCTTGCGCCGAGCTTCATGAATCCCGGGGATGGTGTACAGTTCTAATACAATTGTAACACAAGCATCTTATATGAATCAGGTTAATATTCACAAATGACATATAATTATTTACAAAATTCCAGATAGCTGTGCTGGCAGTATCTCCCTTTGTCACAGCCTGGATCAGTTGTCACCCCATCTTTGTGAAGAGGGATGACTCTTGCAGCTCTCCATTCATTTGGTATAAACCCTGCTTGTAGGCCAGTATTGAAAAGCCTCTGTAGGTGGTTTGATTCAGCAAGCTTCAAGCTGACCAATAGAAATACTGGTTTGTTATCTTGCCCATGGAAGCAGTATTCTTGGCTTTGGATAGTGCATTTAGACATATTCCTGGGTAAGTTGAGGGGAGATGTGGACACTGATATGAAGTCTGTGTTAAAACTAAATGTATATGCTAGTAGTGTAACTATGTCTTCAGGCTTAGAGTGCATGATATTGTTTACTGTAAGCTCCAAGCAATTTTAAACATTATTTCTGACATTTCTGACATCATTTGAAAAGGTGTTGTGATTGCTTTTTACTTGGTTTGCCATCTGTCCCTTGTATCAAGCTTTGGTTGATTTAATTGGAATCCAAATTTTCCTCTTAACCTTAGCAAGAGTATTTTTGGCATTTGCTGAATTAAATTTGTTTTTATGAGCAATGAGTTTTTTTCCTTTAACTGCAGAACCTGTTTGTGTTAGGGTTCAACCATAAGGGTTTATTTTTTAACTTGGTATTGTATTTATTTCAGAGAGGGGCAGATGCTGATATGCAGTTACTTAAATGTTCATAGAATTTGGAGGTAAAGGATTTTGCATTTGCAGCTGGGTCCTCAAGGTGGAAGGGAAGTTAAATGTGCCAGGTTGTCACTTTCTTTTAATAGATTTCTTTTGTCATAATCTCTGAATAATGAGTTATAGGAGGATGCTTACTGCTTCAATCTTATGGTGAATATGATTATTTATGGTCTGATTTGACTAAGGAGGGTGTTACAACTGGACAGGAACAGAGCAAGTCCAAGATTTTGTCTCCACTTATTGTGGTATGGGCTAGTTGGTCCACTGAGATTGCAATTATGAAATACAGAAATCGCTGGCATACATGTTTAGGGTTGTATAAGTTTCACAGTTAATGCAGGAGTAGTTGAAATTCCTAAAGATAATGGAGTTTGACTTAATGCTTAGGGCCTGCATATTAGAGAGGTATCAATGCATTCTAGGATGAGATGTGCTTGTAGAGAACGTAGTTTCTGTTTAGACTGTGTTTAGGCTGTGTAAAACAAACACCAAAAAACAGGAACCTCACTAAAAAGGTAGCACAGCAGAAGAAAACAAAATGGAATAAACCAGTACTGGAAGATATACCTCAGTCAAACAAGTTGAATCAAGATAAAACCATTTATTGTAAGCTCTTCCATTTAGAACAATCTCCAAACTTCCTCAGACAAAAGTATTTTAAAAACACACTCAGTTTATACATGACATCAGCAAATTCAAAACTTTTAAACCAATGAAATACTAGAATAATGCCCTAAGCATTTTAACCATTTTACGCTGGAAAAAATATATGTATATACATGCATATGTATCTGTCTGCTGTTACACCCTTTACCTAAACTGACAGGAGTATTACCTGTCATAAACCTTTAAGTTATTAAACTGGAAATGGAAATTGCATCATTTAAACCAGGGGAAAGATTGCATTTAAAAACCCTTGCCACCAGGTTTCCTTTTGCTCTAAAAATACTTTCCAGGGACCCCCCGAATCCCTTTTAACCTGATGCACCACTACAAATTTAAGAACATGATCTGAAAATATCTTAAGATGTCTAAATAATGCATGGATTTTTTCTTGGTTGAAACCTCATAAAAATGCTCATAAATTCTTTGAGCTAGTTTGCGCTGGGTTTTACCCAGGTAGAAAGCAGGACATTGTAAGCAAAATGCAATGTAAACCACAGCCTGTGTGTGGCAGCTGTACCTTCCCCTTATGGAAATTGTCTTGTTAGCTACTATAATTTGTGAACCAGAGAATACATGACAACACTGATTACACATACCACATGGGGTCATTTTACCGCTTTCACTAAGATGTTTCTCTCTTTACAAAAAGTTTTTTATATTGGGACCCCTCCTATATACAATATTAGGTCATTGCCCCAATAAGTCCACATATCAACATCATTTTTAATGATGTTCCAATTTTTATTTAGTATGTCAGAAATTATATAGCTGTTACAACAATAGGTGATAACAAAAGGACAAACTGCACTCTTGGAATTGTTGACATTCAGCAGACTATTACTAACCATTTCCCTTTGCGCATTACCATCTACAGATTTGCTGACATTTGCAATAAAATACTGGTTGTAATCAGAGACCATACCTGTATCAGACATAGACACAGTGATGTTAGTGGACAATAATGGAACATATGCACCACTCTCCCGTTTATTAATAATTTCCTCCTGCACTCTGGACACAAGATGGTGAGGGTCCCTGGAAAGTATTTTGAGAGCAAAAGGAAACCTGGAGGCAAGTGTTTTTAAATGCAAGCTTTCCCCTGGTTTACATGATGCAATTTCCATTTCCAGTTTACTGAAGTTAAAGGTTTATGACAAGTAATATTCCTGTCAGTTTAGGTAAAGGTTGTAAGAGCAGAGAGATACAGATGCATGTATATACATGTATTTTTCCAGCATAAAAAAAATGGTTAAAATGCTTAGGGCATTATTCTAGTGTTTCATTGGTTTAAAAGTTTTGAAATTGCTGATGTCATGTATAAACTGAGTGTGTTTTTTTAAATACTTTTGTCTGAGGAAGTTTGGAGATTGTTCTAAATGAAAGCGCTTACAATAAATGGTTTTATCTTGATTCAACTTGTTTGACTGAGCTGAATCTTCCAGTACTGGTTTATTCCATTTTGTTTTCTTCTGCTGTGCTGCCTTTCTAGTGAGGTTTCTGTTTAGGCTCCTAGTATTGTTTTCCAAATTTTATTGCGCTATGTTGAACGCTCATGTAGACTGACTTTGCCTAAAACTGGTACTATGAGGGTGATAAGGTTTTGCTTTATGAAGGACCAGGTGCAGGCTATCCCTGACAAAGCAGTTAGGGCTGCCTACCATCTCTTCCCAGGCAGATATATTGTACCCCTTTCAATGACAACAGGAGATATGCCAGTTAGTAGCATCATTTTAGGTGAATGTAAAATGCTGCTCAGGGCTATGTTCTTATCTGCCTCAGACACATATCTGAGAGTTCCATCATGTCTCTCTTCATTTAGTCCAGGGTGGCATGCCTCAGTTCATTTGCTATAGTGTGTACTATGACTGTGTCATATCTGAACTTGTGGTGCAAAGACTAGAGTGCATGCATTTGTGTTACCTGGTGAATTATGGCTTTTGATAAGCAGCTGACTGTGACCATCTCTTTGCTTAGCTTGGTGGGTGCTGTATCAGTGTGTCACATGATGGAATCTGCCATGACTAAGATGTTTGATTGCATGGAGGTTTGCCTTATAGGCTTATGAGTTGAGAAACCATGAGTTACAGGTGCATGATCTGTGATAGTTGCTGTTTGAGTTGAGTGTCTATGAGGCTGCTGAGGTACTTGCTGCTATGTTTTCATCTGAGAGGTCTTTGAGGTTTAGGTAGATTTATGAGCCTCAGAATATGTGGGTCTATGTGTCTGGTTTGTGCCAAGTGTCGTGGGTGTAGTGCGGTATTGCAGGTTTCTTACAACCTGTTTGGTATTAATAGTGCTCGTATGTGAGATCCTTGCCTCCAATGATATTGTGTAACTACATTTCTTGCACACTCCTTCAGTTTGTTTAAGAGTTGAATCGCTGTCAGCATACGAGGTAATTGCTACATTCAGTACTGCACTGACAATACTAGCATTTAAACATTGAAATCCATGTTGAATAAAGTTGTGAATGCAGACCGTAAAAAAAAAATGAGAACAATTACCCTATTTACTGCTTGCAATTAGGCAAAAAGTGCTAAAGCTTTAACTGTGTTTACTCCCATTTGAGCATCTATGCTGCAGAAGTCAGAGAGGTCCATGGTCCATTTGACATTGCTAAGAAAACTTGGGAAAAGGGAAAGATACCACCCAAAGTGTAATAGAAAAGTATTTTGGTCTGCAAGACAGATTAAAGCTTGTACTGTGCAACAGTAAGGTCACACATTTAGAGGGCCTTGAAAATGCAATGAGTGTATGAATGCCTGACATACAGAATTTAACTCAGTGACAACAAATTTCTAGTTAACTTTAAGATGATGGAAAGAACAAAAGCAGTAAATCATAAACAGGGCTAAGAAATGCACAGCAAATGTACCACATTAATGCACTGAAGACATGGAAAAAAGTAGTTATGTGCTTACCCTAATTCTGTCCCCAGGATTCACGAATCCTCCGTGTAAGAGTAGAGTAGTCTTACATGGAAATGCCAGTCTAAGAGTAAGATGGCAGCGCGCCATGCATATTAATGAGGGAGCGCTGCCTCAACTCAAAGGCTAACATGAAACATGCACGAGTATAGGGAGCATGTCGGACTGCCAAGCAGTCCAAAAATCCACTCCCCTGCAAGTCTCACAAATGGGAAATGTCAACTGACATGAGTGAGTCCGCTCAAATGTGTACATACCCAACACTACACTCCCCCACATTCTAAACCCCAGTGCAATAATAAAATGTAAAACTTTTTTTTTTTTTTATTATTCCCAATATAGCTGCCTGTATTTGTGCATGTTTGCCCATTGCTTAGCTACAGTTAGCAGTCAAGACATCGAAGAGGATAATAAGAAACTTATATGCAAATTAAGCAAAATAGCAATAGCTTAGTGGTAGAACCTTTGCACTAAGAGGGGGCATTCCCGGTTCGAGTCCCACCACTCCCCTTTTTATTTTCTGTTGGAAATCTGTATATGAAAAGAATTCCTGACATTTACCAATGAAATTTTAGTAAAAAACATTGAAATGGCCTCTGTAGTAGTGAACGAATTATATATATATATATATATATATATATATATATATATATATATATATATAAGAAAGTGAAATGATTATGCATACTGATGAATGCATAAGTAATGTATCTTAAGCAATGTGAAGTACTACTAAGCAAAGTTTACCAGTATTAAGCATATTTCAGTATAATTGCTCATAGCTTAGCACTGCTTTAGCGCAATAGCTTTGCGCGGAGCTGCGCATCTCGCCAACTAGTGCAAACAGAACATGTGTACGCATAGCTGCACATCGCACTAACCAGCACAATGTAGAGCAACGTAGAACAACATCAGGCAACATAGAGCAACGTTGGGCAACATCGGGCAACATAGAGCAACATCGGGCAAAGTTGAGCAAAGTCGGTAAAACATAGCCACACCTTCTAGCCGGTCTGGCCAGTAGTGAAATAAAGAGCAATAACACGTCTCGAACCTGGGATACTGTGCACCATAATCACAGTACTGAACCACCAAGCCATGACAGCTTTTCATAAGTATGCACTTTCAACACACACATACATATCAATGTAAGTTTACCCATTGCTAAGCAGGTGTACCTTCAGCTGCATTTTTTCAAAACTGGCCAATCACAAATAAGTGCGGGAAATTATGCATATTTAAGCTCCATAGGCGGGAATACTAGCCATAACTGGTTGTAGCTCCCTTCTGCAGGCAGCAATGGCCAGTGCTGGAGAGGGCTGTCATTTTCGAACGCAACGTTGGGGCATTGAGGAGTCAAAAGTAATGGTTTGGCTCCTTGTCCATAATCATGAGGATAGACTCCTGCGGAGCCTGTACCAGGGCATCCAATACAAAGTGGAAGCCTGGGACTGTCTAGCTCATGAACTCCAACCAAACTTAATGCCTCGCACGGATGGCGTGCACGGTCAGATCATAGTCATGTAAACAACGACTAGCAAACCACGATACTCGACACCAGACACCAGAATAGATTCCAAATTATACTTTTATTATATTAACATATTAAATATCACCAGACCGGTTTCGGCTATCCAGCCTTCCTCAGTGGATTAGAAAAACTCTATAAAACACAGATTGCTCTCAAATATTTATATTGGTCCCTGACCAATAAAAACAATGGTACAGCCCAACCAAGTGGATGGAGTATTTCAGTGCACATGATAGTTACATCTTAATCAATAAAAAACAAACAGTTCAAATACACATATGCAATCTATTATATTGAGAAGCCCAAAAACATGAATGTATGAATGTTGTCAATTAAAGAACATAGGTAGGAAAACCCTTAATTTGAATATGAAAAATGCTAACATATCATATTTATCTAAACTGTGTATATTATTTTTTACTTTCCAACATATTATGTGTGTAAACTAATTCAGTGTATAAAACAAACAACACCACCTTATATATGTATATATATTTGTAAAAAATAGTATACATATCGAATAAAGTATTTAAACAATAACTCAAAAGAACCTATTCCACCTACATCAAGCTTTGAATTCAAATGAACTAACAGTTCATGACAGATTTATTTATAACTGTCTGATATATTATATATCTGCCTGAATATATTCTCCATGATATTGATATCACTATATACTGAATTAGCTGTGACTAAGATAAATATCATCCTATGTATAATAATAACTATAGCTTAAATACACAGTATAGAAAATAAAATCTGAGACATAATGTCAATATACATGTGTGAATAATAGTTATAGGATTCTAAGCAGTCCCCAAACAATTCTGAAAAAAAAATGGTAAAATCCATTTTTTATTATTCCATATTTGACTTATCTAGTCTGCTTGGACATATAACCCAAAGTTCATGCCAAACAACCTATTGATTACCATATGGATATGACTAAATCTTGAACACCACTAAAAATTACTAGTCACTGAGGATCAACATATTAATAGTGATTTTACAAATGGTCATTGAGACCCAGCGGAAATAATCCTCCAAGTTTGGTAATCCAGTATTTTTCTTTATGATTCAAGATAGTGTGCCAACCTTGTTGGTTGCTTCTAACCCCCATGATTTTATCAATAACCATAAACATAAAATGAGCATTCCCATGTTTGATGGTATGTCTATATAAGGCGTTGGTTTCTTTTTTGTTCCTGATATCACTTTTATGTTCTGTCATACATATCCTAAGTGATCATGATGTCTGGCCACATAGAATGCCTTACATTGACACGTCGCTAAGTAAATGATCCATGTACTACTACAATTGGCGAACACCCTCGATTGATACACTCTGCTTGTATTAACACTAGTAAATTCTTTAAATCTACTAACCTGTGAACAGGAACTACAATGACCACATGAGAAGGTACCCAGAAATTTATCTCCAGTTATAGTGGTTTGTTGATATATTGCACCTCCACTTTCTTTATGTTTGTAGTGAGAGAAGAGACCTCCTAGAGTTTTACCCCATCTGAATGAGATTTGGCATTTGGAACCCAAAAGTGTTCTCAATTCCAAAAGTATATTCCAGTTGGAATCTAATACATTTCTTACCAAGTGGTGGTTCCTACCATATGTGGTCACAAACCTAAGAATCGAGTCCTTCTTAGTTTTGTTAAATCTGTTGTATTGTAACAAAGTGTTCCTATCTAGAGTGTTACACCATTCACTTGCTCTATATATATATCCAAATCTCTATGAAACAGATCTTGTCTGACATGTTCAAAATCTTTCTCAGATGAACTAATGCATTTAATACGCATAAATTGGGATTTTGGTATATTTCGAATGGTGTGGTTCGGATGCATGCTGGATGCATGAAGCAATGTTGTGGGTATTTCCGGTATGTTTTTGTACTTAGGGTATGATCTGTATTTCTGTACACTGTGACATCCAAAAAATCAATGGTGTCATGGTGAAATGTAACAGTGAACTCAATACCCCATATGTTACCATTCAAATACTCAATGAACTCTTGTAAACATGTTTGATCCGCCCGCCACACCATCCAACAGTCATCCAAGTATCGTCGCCAGATGTCAATTTCCACCATGTATAGATTATGTGAAGTGTCATAAATCATGCATTCTTCAAAATAGGCCATGAATAAATCCGCATATATGGGAGCAAAAGAAGCTCCCATAGCTGTACCTTGTAATTGTCAAAAACATTCTCCATGAAAATAGAAGACATTTTTATTCAGCACATGTTCCGCCATGCAGACTAATAAGGTATTAAAACCCGGTGGATACAGGTCTGATCTTTCCATCCAATATTTTAGGGCTTGTAGTCCAGCCCAATGCGGTATGCTGGTATATAATGATTTCAAATCTAACGTACACATTAACCACCCTTGTTCCAATTGTGTATCTCCTATAATTTGTGGGAAATGTGTCGTATCCTGTAATCGGGCTCTGACTGAAGTTAATAATGGTTTAAGGTAATGTGTTAAGAAGGTTGATAAAGGTTCTGTTAATGAACCTACGCCGGATACAATAGGTCTGCCTGGGGGTTTAGAAATAGACATGTATTTTGGGAAGAAGATAAAGTATTTGTTTCTGCGGATCCTTAACTGTAAGATGTTTAACAATATTTTTGGTAATAATACCCTCTTCTTCAGCTTGATTCAAAAACTTGTCTATTTCTTTCTTAAAAACATAAGTAGGGTCAATAGACATCTGCATATAACATCGAGTGTTTGCCAATTGTCCCTTGCCCTCATTAAGGTTTTACCCCATATTCATTACCATGACTGCACCTCCCTTGTCTGCAGGCAGAATAGCAATATTATGATTGTGCCTAAGTTCTTCCAAGGCAACCTTTTCCGATGTCGAGATGTTTTGGCCCAGAATGCATGATTCCCTATGGTGAAAATGTAAATCTCTTAACACTGACTGTTGAAATATAGAGACATGTTTATTCATCGGGGGTTGGAAATCGGATTTAAGAAATTTGAATTCCTGTGATCTTTGAGAAGTATTATCTGAAAAAAACAGTTTTAAGATTAAGATTACGACAAAAAGACAGTACATCATTAACAATACTATATTCATCAGGAAAGAAACCAGGGATAAAACCAAGGCCTTTATTAAGTAATGTTTGTTGTGCATCAGTGAGTTGTACATCAGACAGATTCAGTACATTGTGATAACTTGGTTCAGTTAGTTCAACAGAGTGTGTATCAATCCCTCCATGGAGTTTGATCTTACACCCATGTCTATGGTTGCGACCTCCCCGTTGCCTTTTCAAATATCTAAAGGGTGCATAGTATTTGACTTTTTGCTTTTGGGTGATTCGCGATAGTTACAACTGTCATTATCTGTATAGGAGGACTCCTCTCCTGAAGTACTGACCAAAGATTTGTCAGTAGATTTTAGGATGGATCTGGGTCTCTTCCTGGGCTTAGTGCCTGCTGTCCCTCGACCAATGTCATTAAATCTAACAGATCTAAATGTATCAAACAGGTGACCCCTTTGATAATTAGTGCAATCCCTGTTAAATTTGCGAATTTTTCTTTCTTTAGTTTGTTTATCAAAAATAGCCAAATCTTTTGAAAGCTTATTTACTGAAGTGGTATATATAGGCTGGGACTCGTACTGTTTACATTCCTCGCAAGAGGCTTTAACTTCCGCTAAGTTGGTGTCCACCATCCTTTCGTAATAAGAGGCAAGAATCTTTACAAACATCATGGATGACTGCTGTAGAGCTAGGTTCCATTCTCTAGTCAGCCTGTCCTCCGACCTACTGACTAGAGGTTGTAACTGCACTCTTAAGCCTCTTGGAGTGATTTCTTTGTTAATATAGGCCTTAAATAATCTTAAGTGCCAAATATTAGCTCTCAAATTTTTTAAACCTTTGTTGAGTTTACTAAAAGCTATATCACATCCATTGGTGAGACCCAAATTGGAGCCATTTTGATTATTGCTTGTTATGCCATTTAATCCAAAAATTCCAATGTCATGCCGATCAGCACATAATCCATGTAAAATCTGCTCCAGGTCCATGGTTTGTATAGTATATCAAAACAGTAATAAACACTTAGCAAAATAATAAATCGTCCGAAAGGTGGTGAATTCCAGTCAATGTCCCAATATCCTAAATTAACAGGGCCCACACTGAAAACAAAGGGGTTTAGCAATATCATAAACCGTTAAGGTGTGTATCAATAATGTCAATGCATTAGTCACGGAACATCTATCCACTAATAAAAATTACCATAAAGACCCAGACTATCCATATATAAGGTAATGATAACTGGCAGATTTATATTGGTTCCTGAAGTTCTAAAAAATGACCACATATGAGTGAATCCCAAACTGTATAGATCATAGGCATATCACTCCTGAATTCCCATATTAAAAATAGTATGGAATATCTATAAGGCTCATATGGGTAATTGGGCTACAAAAAATCCAAATAGAGCTAATATATTGAATAACTTTGAGGAATTGTGCTGGTATACTAAGTTAAAGCACCTGATTATGTCAATGCTTTAGTATATTTGAAGCTCATATACCATATTTAAGCAGAACCCATTCCTGTTTGCAATTATCCAATATGTATAACCATGCCAACAAACTTGTTACAAGAAGTGTGAAACCTTTGTTGCATATATATACTGATCTTATATTATTATACTTTAAACATTTGTGGTCTTATACTGTCAAATAGACTATATGTATGTTAATGGGTACCTATCAAACCATCGACAACTTAAAATAACGAAACTGACTCCACCGACAACTGAATTAACCGACAGTGCAAAAACGGACGTTTACAAGGTAAGGGATGTAACTCCGCTACTCATGCCTACCATGGTTGCATGACACTGCCACCCTTCCTAAACCATGGTAGGCTTGAGTACCGAATTTACACCCCTTACCTTGTAAACGTCCGTTTTTGCGCTGTCGGTTAATTCAGTTGTCGGTGGAGTCAGTTTCGTTATTTTAAGTTGTCGATGGTTTGATAGGTACCCATGTTAATACAAAAATCCCATTCAACAATATGAATCCTTACACATCATAAATATGCTGATTCATGAATAAAAGACTGGTGAAGCATCTGCTTTCCATCAATATATACAACACAAGGGTCTAAACCATACATGCAATATAAATGTTTCAACAAAAGAAATTTTTTTATAAACTCTGGTATAAAAACTGAACCTAACTAATCAAAAACTTGTGAGTACACTGACTAATAAATAAGTTCATTTGACTTCAGAGCTTCATGTAGGTGGAATAGGTTCTTTTGAGTTATTGTTTAAATACTTTATTCTATATGTATACTATTTTTTACAAATATATATACATATATAAGGTGTTGTTGTTTGTTTTATACACTGAATTAGTTTACACACATAATATGTTGGAAAGTAAAAAATAATATACACAGTTTAGATAAATAGGATATGTTAGCATTTTTCATATTCAAATTAAGGGTTTTCCTACCTATGTTCTTTAACTGACAACATTCATACATTCATGTTTTTGGGCTTCTCAATATAATAGATTGCATATGTGTATTTGAACTGTTTGTTTTTTACTGATTAAGATGTAACTATCATGTGCACTGAAATACTCCATCCACTAGGTTGGGCTATACCATTGTTTCTATTGGTCAGGGACCAATATAAATATCTGAGAGCAATCTGTATTTTAAAGAGTTTTTCTAATCCACTGAGGAAGGCTGGATAGCTGAAACCAGTCTGGTGATATTTAATATGTTAATATAATAAAAGTATCATTTGGAATCTATTCTGGTGTCTGGTGTCGAGTATCGTGGTTTGCTAGTCGTTAGTGTTTACATAGCTCATGAACTCACCAGTGCCACAGGTGTCCCTCAGACTGGTGAGCAGGTCAGACACCACCACGCAGGACTGAAAAGACGCAAGGTGGATCAACTGGACCAGTGGATCCAGGAGGCCCGTGAGATGGAAAATGCCCCACTACTAAGTAAGTAGCCATGGAATTAAGGATGTAAGAATTGCTATTCTTGTGTATACTATGGATAGGTATGTCTCAATATCACTTCAATTACTTCACAGCTGCAGGTGTCCGTGCTGTGAATCAGCAAGCCTATGCAGATAGGCTGCTAAGGCTGCACCACCAGGCAGGTTAGTAAGTATTCTGCTTGTACTGTTATGTAAAATAAATGAGAGAGCCTGAAAAAAAGTGTTTAAACACAATAAATAAAGGTATAATTCTCTAATAATTATTCTGCATGTACTGTTATATAAAATAAATGAGAGAGCCTCTAGAAAAGTGTTTTAAGTCTTTAATAAAGGTATAATTCCTGGAGTGTGTCTGTGTAATTTTCTTTGATATGTTGTTGTACTCTTGCATTATAGAAATAGTACTGTTGTATTAAGCGCTGTTAACACACAGTTGGGTAGGCCCATATAAAGTGGATGAAGGGAGTGCCAGTAGCTTTTAAGCATATTCACAGTCCTCAACTGTTGGTTCATGCCCAGTATGTACAGGTTAATCTGGCACATGAGTAGCTTGGTACTGTGTTCCCCAGAAATGTCATTGTGCTGGCAGAAATGTAGGGAGCTGTTAACATATAACTGATCATTTCACATAAACATACCTAGATAAGTATATGAAAGTAGAGCTGTCAGTGTATCATCTCAGCAGTAGTGTGTCTGAGCAACTCACAAAATATGTTAACAGTAACATCTGCATCCCAGACAGTTTGTATGTCAGATACAGCCCATGTATATAAAGATCTAGCAAAACCTATTTCACGATCTAAGGACAATTGTGTAGTGTAATAATACATTTAGGGGACACATAACTGCAGTCAATAGGAATGTAGTGTAAACTAGAAGGATATATAAGTTGTTAATGGAGCTATAATTTTCCACCCTACTGTATGTGCATAAAAAATGCAATTCCACACCTCAATGGGTATGTCTAATCTCAAAACGTTTGTTGGGACATATGTCCTATTGGTTTATAAATATCTGCATTTATTTCTATGCATGTGCCCTGTTCAAATACCACAATATTGGTAGCCTGTTGCCATCAATTAAACCTGCATGCTGTTGTAATATCCACTGTTGTCCCATATATGCATGTGTCATGCTTGCTGTTCAACTGTTGGAACTCTGGTGTGTTGGGTTAATGGGAATATTTCTGCATGCTGTTATAACTAATTGGGAATGCTGTCGACTGTTACTAACCCATATTTTCATTAAATCCTCCTAAACATAGAAGGTATGGGAAGGCCGGTCCCAGCGGACCCACCTGTCCCACCTCAGCTGGCGATGGCACCTGGCACCAGCAGGTCCGGTGCCCAGCCTGGGACCTCCTCCTCCATTGTCCTTGTGCCACCTTTGGGTGGAAGCACTGCAGGGGATGGGGCTTGTCCCCCCCATGCAAGTGTGGGTGGAGGAGGGCCACCTATCACCCTCCGAACGGTCCGGGCTGTGGTGCGTAGGGAGATCGAGCGTTCTGCCGCTGATCCTCTACTCCAGCTTGAGGCACGAGTGGCGTGACTCACGGGTGAGCCTGCCCCTCCTATGCAGCCCCAGCAAAGCCACCCTCTGGGCTGTGAAGGTGCAGTGGTGACTGCCCATGGGTGGGTATCTCAGTTCCACTTTTGCCATCTGTGGGCTCATGGGCTTGCGATTTCCAAACATCCTTCCCCGTCAGTGGTGTTCACCCACCACATGTGTCATATTCCACCCCTGTATGCGTCTTGTTTGTCTTATCTGTTTACCTCCCCAACCTACCTCCCCAAATATACCTACTTTCCCCTACCCCACATTCCACTCTCACCTGAAAAAAAAGAAAAAAAGGGCAATCTGCTCCCAAAAAAAGATTACACCCCATACATAGCAGCCCATTTTGCACACATGTCCGCTGGACATATAAACTGATATTTAATTGCCAGTACAATATACTTTGTTGTCCTCACCCCTCTCACAGGAGTTGAAGGTTTCATATTTCCCTCCAAATTTATTGCATATGCACAGCTGTTGCTGTTAAAGAAATGGGCAGCTATGGGCCTTCCCTACACCCATCCTGCACATCCCAAGCTGTTTTCCCTACTGTCTTTCCCTCTTTGTGCCCCGTTTTCACCACTTTCCTATCTCCCCATTTTCTTTTCTTTCAAAGAAATGAGCGCGGAGGTTAGCGTGAGTAAGCACTTTTAAGCAGTAGTTAGCGGGTTTGTGCGAGTGTGCGCCTGTGTGCTCTTGTGTGTGCTTAGCTAAGCATTGCGCAAACCTGCGCAAACCCGCTTACAACTGCTTAAAAGTGCCTTAGTCACTCCATATGTCAGGGCCCTTGTTCTACTCAGCAGCAAAATAAAACACCTCTGTCAGTCTCAAACCCCGGACCTTGTACATACTAGACTGCATGAAGTACCACTAAGCCATGGTAAACATACATCAAATTGGTGCTGAAATAAATATATCATGCATCAGAATGAGTGAATGTAAAGGAGAAATAGGAATGCCATAACACAAATCCTGTTCTGTGGATCTTTACCAGCAGTTCTTGTTGAATTGCATTACATGACTGTGAAAAGAGAACCAGCCATTCTAGCAGGAAATAATGTTACAGCAGCACTTTACAACCCCCACACAGTATCATAGCAGGACAAACACTAGCATATCTGATTAGGGCAGAGGCCATACTTCCCAACTGTGACTAATTTTCAGGCATGTCCCTGATTTTGAGACAGGTTTTAGCTGTGTCCCTCTGAATCCCTCTGAAAAGTACTGACATTAGGCAGAAAGGTGGGGAATTACACTTAATGAATAATGACAATAAGTAAGAGTTAGACACTGCTTGTACTTCAGGAAATGTGTATTATTCCATATGCTCTAGTTCTCTCAAAGTCTCAACTTAATGTCTCTAATATTTTAATATCTCACTTCTACCTACTTTTCCCCGAGTCTGTTCAAATATGTACCTGAGTGTTTGAGAGGCCTGGCAGAGGCAGAAACACACAGACATATCAGCTATTCTGCTGTTACATACTGTGCAAATAGCTTTGGAAGGAGTTCCAGAAGCATACCCTTATGTAGGAGTACAACACTGAAATACCAAGGGATGTAGCCATGTACTGGTACCAACCAACTGTGACAATGCCATTGTTCCAGTGCTGAAAAGACCGGTGTGGTGCACAGACAAGGAATAACAGGCTAACCTCTGGCTACCATCTGGATAGATCCACATTTGGGAGCTACGCAGACAGACTACTTGCCTTGATAAACTAACAGGTACACAGCAACCCTTTAAGTCCAGCAAGATAAAGTTCACACATTAATACATAATGCTCTCTGTCCTTCTGCACCCCTACCCAAATGTACAATATACCTGTGTGTTCGGGGTCTATCAAGATGAAGGTAGGCATACTCAGTACTGAAATTTGTCCAGTTTTCTTGAGCAGCCTGTGCTAATGTCAACACTAAAAAAGCACAAACTGTTCAGAAGTGAGTAAATTAATATTCACCATATAGCAGTTCACAAACCATTCATGTGCCAAATGAATACATCTCAATAACTACTTTTGTATGGCAGTTAATTGTATAAGTAGAAAAGAAACTACATACTCCCATATATCTTGTGTTAGCCTTTGTAGGGCTGAGTACAATTCTACACTGACAACTGTGTAGTGGAAGTGGCAACATTCAGGTCTGAGTACAACATTTAAATCACTGGCTACACCCCTAGCTTCAGATATAAGAACTATACCAACCTTCTGATTTACGCAACAGTGTCCACAGCAAACAAGCATGGGCCCCACTTTGGAAAGCTGAAAGGGCTATGCCTACCTGACATAGCAATTTATAGCATTGGGTTGCTATGACAGTGAGTACTGCAATTACCACACAGTAGGCTGCATGCAATTATCAAATGGTGGCCACCAACTGGTGCAGAGGCCATTACATGCACATGTGCAGATACCTTTGAAAGCAGGCTGTGCTTGCTGGCCACACATGCAATCATCCCATTGCAGATGCTGAGAGACAGACAGACAGAGAGAGAGAGAGAGAGAGATAGACACACACACACCCACCCACACCAGCGGGAAAAAGAAAAAAAAAAAGGCAAAGACACACCAAACTGAAAACTACGAACACATACAAAGGAAAGGTATGTAACAGATATGTATTTACTGGCATGTAGTAGATGTATTTGAAGACTACTCTACATACTTTGAAACATCAATATGTGGCAGCAGTACGTATCTATGCAGAGATGCCCTGCATAACTACTGCCATGGACAAATCAGTGTGTAGCTGTGTGCAGTGGGACATAAATGTGATATATGTAGCTCAGCATTAAATGTCAAACATCTGAGCCATGTTATCTGTGTTCTGTACAGTAGTGTGGACAATGGCTGTTTGGGGGAGTAGCACATACAGCTATATAACCATGGATGTGACAGAGTAACACATGCATGATAGTCATATAAACATGTAGCTTAGCATTGGCAACTGCTGTACCAGGCTAGTGTGGTAATCTAGCATTTGCAGCTATGCATACACCCTCTAATATTACTGTGTGCTCACACGTGACACCTGTTCATGTTGCAGCAAGGCCCAACAGGTCAGCCGTGAGGTCCAGGGACTTACAACAGTGTGGACCTTGTGTGTGTATGGCACACGCATACGGAGAGATACATCTGTGTCAGATATATTAGCATCTGTACATGTGCATAGAGCAAGGGACATACTGCAACTGTTTCTGAAGGGAGGTCATATATATGTTGGTGAAGACTGTTATGTGCATATTTGTATGTAGGTAGTAGTGTGTGGCAAACAAGACAGCATACAGTGCTGGTATATGACAAGTGGTGGTTAAACGCTGTGGGTGTGATTTGTTAGGTTTGCAGTGTTGCAGCCAGTGAGGCTTGCTAAAGCCACATGGGCTGAGAACAACTTCAATGCATTTCGCACAAGACTGTGCAATATCATTACATAACTGTATACCTCACATACTTAGCGTAATTGATATTCCCACCATGAAAGGTGTACTGTATATGTGCCTATATGTATATCTATATGTACACCAATGGATGTTTATATGTATGTGTGTGTGTATCTATATATATATATATATATATATATATATATATATATATATATATATAGAGAGAGAGAGAGAGTCATATTTACTGTGACAGATGCCTGGTGACAAAGCCATGGCCTCAAGCTCAATGTTGGAAATGCATTGGCATCCCTTTTGCTAAAAACTCTGTATCCATGAACTACCACATAGGCAGTAGTCGACTTAACACCGAAAGTGTGATAAGAGACCATGGGACACAGGTGGACAGTAGTCTTCCCCCTTGATAATCACAGTGCCACACTAGTCATGTAATCTGTCTACATGGCACACCTCATCACAAAAGCTGTGTCATCCAGGGAAAAAGAGGTCAGTGTTCCCCTCTACTCATCACTCACAAAACCCATTATAGAGTACAATGCCCCTTCTGGTATGTACCTCACAAGACATCTACAGCAACTGGAAAGGCCACAGACATACCTCACAAAGAGTAATACTGTCCTCAAACAGATGCCCTATGCAGACCGTCTTACAAAACCACAGCTAGACTGTGTCGCATACCGGCAAACTAGAGGTGACCTCTGCCTAACATACAAAGCTATGTCAAACCAGAGCTGTTGGACATGCTGTACGTAAACAGATCAGAATCCCTACAAGCTACACGCTCTAAGGATCTAAACCTTATCACCTCAATAAACAGAACATGCTGGAGGGATAGATTCCTATCTCAGAGACATCCCATACTCAGGAACAAACTACCTATCAATAGCAAACAAAGCTCTTCAGTAGCACTCGTCATGAATAGTCTTGATGATTGGATGGGAGATAGTAAATACACCCCAGGAATCACCTGTGTGGCTCTGCTTGACAGGGGCACATGAAATTAAATTACTTGGGTGTCAAAGGCCAGGGTACCGTCTGGCTAGGCTTCTATAGGCCCTAGGGCCAATAGCCTATTACCTACCTATGAACCAATACACACCCACATGTACTTGTTGCAATAATTGCTATGTGAGGTTGACTGAGTGTGATGGTGAATGTGTTGGTGAATGTGTCACAGTTGTGTATATGTGGAATAGCTTAGTGGGAAACTGTTTCTGTCATGGTATTATGTGTCCTAGCTCTGATCCCAGCAAAAGATGTGTATGCTATTGCTAGCCAGAAAAAGCAGTATGGCATCAGTCTAACGTAGTCCCTTTGTGTTAACTGGTGTGTGCCATTGGAGGATAAAGCAGTACATGTATGCTCATTGATCGGTACTGCTGGTGAATCAAACTCCTGTATGAACTGTAGTACTACCTGAAGCTGTAGGCCTAAACAGCACAGTATGGTGTATGTCCACATTGCTTGGAAACACTGTTTTGTGTGTACCCTGTAGTCCTCACAGATTACATACCTCAGGCTTAAGGGTTTATAAGTACTGACACACAGTACTGTATGATACACACATAAAGCTCATCTGGGTTGCCATACCTCTGTGTCCTGTATGTATGTCTGATGTGTGAGTGGGTATGCCTGTAACATGGCCTCGGTCATATGTGTGTTACAGGATATGAGTGCGTATCTAGCAACATGTATAGTCTAGTACAGCAGTATGCCACCTATATTCACAAATGTGCACATATTTTAGGCAGGGGTTTTCCATCAACAACTAGTGTGGTATACTGGTAATACTGCAACTGGACTTTACAATCATTGCAATGGATTACATATTTCTTTATGAATTAGCTTGATATATACCTCCTGTGGCTAGGTGGTGCATTGTGTCACATACAGTGTTCCATGTACTGTTGCATAGTCTTACATAGTGGTTTCTCTTTGTTGCTGTGCAGAAAATGATTTAATATATAGAGCATGTCAGGCACTGTCAGGCAGTTGTGGGTTGAGCACTCATATGTGGTATTGAAAGTGTGTATCCTCTGACAAACAATAGTTTGCTATTTATGGCTATTCAGTGATATCTGTACTGTAGAATGTTAAGTGTGCCAAATGACTTGCTCACACATATTGTTTCATTGTCTTCCAGGGTCATGGCCCACCATCGCAACCCTGCCTATAGTCGTGCAGAGGATGAAATACTAACCACCTGTCTCATCCAACACTACACCCTGTTATTCTCAAGAACTACCAGGACCAGCATGAGCGGACTGCACTGTGGCAAGATGTTGTCCGTAGGATAAATGACATAGGCATGCATAACTGGACATATGAGCAGGTACGCCATCACTGCAGTGATTTACTTAGACATGTCCAGCAGCATGCATCTGATGTCCGTAGGCAACAGCTTGCCACAGGTGGTGGGGTTGCCACCCATCCCCCCCTTACTAGAGTGGAGGAGCTGCTCCTGAGCCTGGGGGCTCCCAGTCAAAAACAACAACAGCACACATGTATCACCATGGAGGCCGGAGCCCCCCCAGCAAGTTCACATGGAGCGTGCAGGTAACATGGCATATCTGTAGACTACTGTTACCTCTATTGTTAGATCATGCATATGTGAGATTTGTACTGTGTAGTTAGAAGATGTGGAGCCTGGTGTTGTTCAAAACTGATAATTTGGAACATGATGTGTAGGCCTGTGACTGTCAACCGTTGTGCTACTGTAAGATTGCAAACCCATAGTAGCAATGCCACAGTTGTTGCCACTGACAAACTGTTTCATATCCTTGTAGGTCCCTCTGGTGTAACAGCAAGGCAGCAGACCCATGCTGGTGAGTGTGTTCTACATTTAATATTGCAAATAAAATGTGCATGTCATAGGTGAGGTGTAGGCCATGTACACGTAGCACACCTACGCGTAATGCATGCTGTGCATGTTTGCTGTGATGACTATGCACATCTCAGTAACATGAGTGGCTGCCTCAAACACATGCAATTACACAGAGCATCCCAAACAATTGTGGCTAGACTATAGTGGACATTGGATAGGCAGCCAATACACATGCACATGACATATACAACTCCGTCATACGCAGTACATGTTAATATGGTACATATGATGTATTCAGACACACGCTGTAAGGTCACACTCCAGTATCCCAAATGTCATCCACACAGCACACATAATATACCTGTGGGGTAGAGGCCTATCATGGGGCAGTGCGACACTCTTCAACACACAACACATTCATGTTAGGCAATGCTCCCTATTGGGCACCTTACAAAACCATGTAACAACTGGCTGTGAAATGGTGAATGTAGCCATGGTACTGCGGTTCAGGTACAGCATGATAGGTGCCGGTCTGGCACACATTAGTAGTCTTGAGTGACCACATGATGCTGCATGATGATGGCTCATGGTACTACACGCCATCCAGTTACAGTAACCACAGTACTACACATAGCATTCATTGCTATACACCTCAATGTTGTGTGTGTGCAAACATATGCACTTATACACAATATGCATAGCAATCACCATTTGCACAAAGTGACACATATATGTCTTGTAATGCTATTAATAGATTAGTACTAAGCTAACTGCCCTTGCGAGCCATTTTAAGCCTAGCCAATTATCCCTTGTGAGACTCAAACCCTGCACCCTGTGTTTGTAAGGCAAACACCTTAACCATTAGGCCACCCTCCCACCCATATTGAGTGTATAGGTCACATGACACACATTGGGTATGTGTGATGTTTAATGTTGCAGTTGTGTTGTTGCATGCCATGTCATGGCTGGCACTGGCATGTCCACAATATGTTCTACACTTACCATAACTACTGTACAATGGCTATGTTGAGCAATGGTATTCCATCAGGTATACACGCACCACTCATCCTGTGTGTATACATAGCATGGATGAGCTAAACCTGTGTCCACAATTATCTGCTAAAGACACAGATGCTCTAATCAGTAATGGATATCTATTTGACACACAATTAAACATCCAGCCATGGCATATATACCTGTGAGTGATGGAGCACAGCACATTGAAGAGCTTGTAATACTTGCACAGCAATGTTGTGTCCATGTACACATTGCATTCCAGGGTGAGGCCAATCACTGAACAGCAACAAACATGCATCAAAGCCATGTATACTGTTATTAGCAAGGACTGTCTACACTCGCACTGCATGCTGTTGAGCAACACACATCCTGCATGCTGAAACGTGTGATATGACTGTTTGTCTTGTGATACAGTACCCCATCAACCGCTATTGAGTATGTTCTGGATTGCTGGTGGTGTGTGTGTGTGTGTGTGCCTGCTTTATTGAGGAGTATATTTGTGTGCATGTGTGCATGTTTTCATGTGTTCATGTGTTAATGTGTGCATGTGTGCATGTTTTCATGTGTTCATGTGTTCTGATATCATGTACAGGTCGTAAAGTGTGTTTCCTGTCTTCCTCTCACAGGTGCTGAGGTTGGGCTGGTTCACTGCAGCAGGGAACCTGATGTCACTGACACAGATAGTGATAATGAGGATAGGTGTGTTGAGGCACAGGCATGTTTGCCAGGGTCTGTCATTGGGCCACCAATTGACAGTACACAGCTGTCCACCCCATCCATGCACACAGTCATACTGCCAATACATTCATCATAACCAATGCCCTTAGCTGAGGGGCAGTCTACAGTCGACAATGGCCAGGACAGTATGGTACCTATGGCCCATGCATCCGGACACAGCAGCCATACCCAGAGGTCTGGAATGGTACCACATAGGCAGATGCCCAGGGGTTCTCGTCGGAGCACTGCTGGTCATCATGCCCCTGGCAGACGTGCCACAGGTCTTACAACCTCACGCATGTTCCAGGCTGTCATGGAGGCACAGGCACGTATGGAACGGTACACCAGACAGGGGCTAAGGGCACAGAGGGCACATAAAACCACTTTAAATGACAGTATCTGTGACCTAGTAGGTGCCATCCGTAATTACACTGAGGTCATGGATAGACACTGGGGTGAGACATTAGATGTCCTCTGCAATGTCATGTCCATGTGTCAGGACAGTGCGGGATGGGTGAGACGTCGACATGGACGTATGCCAGCAACATTAGCAGCTGGCAGTTGCCGCGGATGTCCCTCAAGTCACAGCCACTCCCGTAGTGCCAGTACCAGCCCCAGCAATGTTGGGGGTGGGCTGTCCATAGACCGTCCTAGAAGACCACATGCACGTGGCTCTGGACAGTCCCAGCAGGGACCTGGCTCTAGTGTACATATGTCAACCTCTGAGGATAGTACTCAGTCTGGCTTAGTACCTGATACTGTCAGTAGCACCCCTGCCAGGCACAGGTACCGTATCCGTGGCTGGAGACAGTGATCTGTAAAGCCTGGCTGGTACAGTCTGTGGCTGTCCCACAAATCCCCGTATATGGCAGCCACATGGTGGAACTGTGTGCATGCAGACACACACACACACACACACACACACACACACACACACACACAGACACCTAGGGCTAACACATACCCAGACACATTACAACATTGGCCCATACCAGTACTCTTGGCCCTCACACACACACACACACACACACACACATGTCCATTGTATGGCTCAATGTAGGTCTCTGGCAAACCAACAACACACCCTGTGCATATGATGAAACCTGTGCCACCTCCTGTCATCTGTAACATTGATGCAGGAACAGGCTAACATGGTGCTGATGCACAGGGTGACTTTATGGCAGTATAGCAATGTTAGCATGTTGTCAGCAGTAAAGTGTAATTATATCCTTGAAGGTGTAGCTGAGCAGGCATGATGCATTAAAGCTATGATTGTCAATGTAGTATTGTTTACACCAGTGTTAATCTCAATAGTGTATTGTCTGGCCACGTGCCACTTGGCTGATGTGTGTAGTATTGGCAGCATGTGTTAGAGAGTGGATAGTACGTGTGGGATGTGTGCAGCACAGGTTTGCAGGTGTACATTTGTGAACATGGTGGAGGTGCACTGTTTGCATGTACGTGTATAGTGGACACATAGGCAGGGTGACATGCCCTGTATTACACAGTGTTAACACTCCATAGTTTCTATTGGTGGCCAGTATGCATTGTACTACACACATTTTGGAACTTGGGTACACGTGTGCATGATACTGTTACTATCTGTCATTGGTTTGCATTCTGGTAGTATACATAACCTCTACAGCCTGACCATAAACAATCGTTAGATGATGTCTTGACAACTGACACACAGATGTAGGACACACAGTAACATTTGAACCCTTCAGGAACTATACTATACCAGTAACCAGTGGTGTTCACCTGCACCCATTCCTGGGACCACTCCTGATTGCCATATAGCTCACTTAGGTACAAGCAAACACAGTAGGGATATGTCTGTCCACGTCTGGAAATGCATACTGTGGCCTATAATGCATTCTCCAGATGACACACACATCCTCCACAAGGGTATCATACAGACAGATACCTGTTGTCAAACCCATGTTGTAAAGCTATAAGCCAACTAAAGCATGGTCATCCACCTTTACAAAACATAGTATCCCCACAGTACTACATAGATAGTAGCCCCCAACATGTTGACAGGTACCGATGTGTACATACAGCCAAGTGTTACATCATCTCTCCTTTGGTAATCACATTTCCAAAGGTATTTTGAAATCCCTCAGTGAATCACATAAGCAATAAGGGGTCTGCATGTATATCCACGAAGGTTGTTGTACACTTATAATGAATAGCCATCATTGACAGACTTTGCTGCATTTTAACTGGTCTGAAATATACCTCAGTCATAAACCCTCACTCTCACCATTCAATAGAAACCATAATGAGTATGTGTGACATGGATGACCTAGGCCAGGGATCACTGCAGTGGCTGGGATTGTCACAAGCATACAGATGTGACCTAAGGTCTGGAAAGTGGCAGCACACTCTGGCAAAGATAACAGATGTGTTCATGCAGAAAGCAGGGTTCCCACCTCTGAAATAATTGAGGTCACATGTACGTATATGTATTTGCCACACAGCTACCTGACATGTAATGCACATACTCTTCTCATTGTGATATGTCATACAGTAGTAAAAGCAAAACCCACAACACAGTATCACACACACAGAGCACACACACTCACCAAGTGCAGGATTCAAACCCTTACCTAACTACTTTATGATACTAAAGCAGTACGCATTTACACTATGCACTATACACATTACTGGGGGTTCTCCTTTCCACAGGTATATTTGTAGGATGGTGACATCATCAGACTTGACAAAGATAAGTATACCACTTTTAAGGTGTTGTAATTGTCTCCAAAAAGGTTGCTCCTCTACAAGGAGATACACACACAGTCATACAGTTGTCAAGTGCAGGATTCAAACCCCTACCTAATGATACTAGAGCAGTATGCATTTACACAACGCGCTATACACATTACTGGGAGTTCTCCTTTCCACAGGTATATTTGTAGGATGGTGACATCATCAGACTTGACAAAGATAAGTATACCACTTTTAAGGTGTTGTAGTTGTCTCCAAAAAGGTTGCTTCTTTACAAGGAGATACACACACACAGTTGTCAAGTGAAGGATTCAAATCTCTACCTAACTACTTAATGATACTAGCACAGTACGCATTTACATGACACACTATACACATTACTGGGAGCTCTTCTTTCCACAGGTGTATTTGTAGGATGGTGACATCATCAGACTAGACAAAGTGGGTTACATTAGGAGACATTAGGTGGGCTACATAGAAAGAATTTGTAGACACTTTGGCAATGTGATCATCAAAGGAGAGTTTACTATCTACCTGGGTCCCCAGGGCCATAATTACATTCTCTGTACATACTGGATTACCACCTATGTGGTAATTTGTGTGCATTTTGTTTTATCCAAAGGGGATGACTATGCATTCTTTGGCATTCTGCTTGAAGGCATTGTTTTGACACCAGGTATCTGTCTCTGTAAAACCCTTCTGTAGGATGTCTGTGTCAGTCGTGGAGTCGATTATGGACCACAGTTATCAGTCATCTGCAAACTTGTTCAGCCATACTCCTCCCGTGCTTGCCTGTACCTCTGAGCAGTATCTACTGAACAGGTGGGGTCCCAGGACCAATACCTGCGGGATGCCATTTGTGACTGGTTTAGAGTCGGACATGGCACCTGCAACTCTGAACATGTGTGTTTGATCTGTGAGCCAGTTGGCCACCCATCCTGTGACATAGCTGTTAAGGTTCAAGCTGGTAAGCTTGTCCATGATGCCAGAGTGGGGATGGTGTCAAAAGGCCTTAGTGAGGTCCAGGTGGGCTGTGTGGACTACTTTCACCTCCATCTATGTCCTTGGTAACTGTTTCAAATAAGTTAACAAGGTTTAGGAGCCAGGATCTACCTTTAACAAAGCCAAGTTGGGTAGAGTCCAGTGTCTGGAGATCCCCAATGTCTCTGTTTATGGGTTCCATGATAATTTGCTCCATAGCTTTGCAGACCAGGCTGAGAAGACCTATAGGGCAATGGTTTCCTGGTTCTGTTGTGGCACCCCCTTTGTGGCGCTGGATGACTGTTGCTGTATGCCATTCCTTGGGTACACAGCCTATGGTAAGGTTGAGTCTGGACAGTGAATGTAGGTGAGGGTGTAGTTCCTTTTGGGGCTGGTGTAAGTCACAGCCTGGGACACCATCCAGTCCCATTGATGCTGTGTTCTTAGCTTTGGAGAGGGCTGTTTTTACCTGCATGTCCATGAAGTCTGGTGCTCTGCATTCTTCTGGGATGGACGCAGGCCCTTTTGGGGGTGATGTGGGGGGGAGTTTGCACTGAACTTGTCACCCAGGATGTGGACAATGCAAATTGGTTCAGTGTATCTTTTTTCCATTTTGCAGTAGCTGACAGCAGTTTTGAGAGATGCCACCTAAATGTTTGGTATAGCTAATGAAGGCTTTGTGGCTGTTATTCTTACATTCCTTGGCAATTTTTCTTTGGAAACTGGCCTTGGATTATTTTATGAGCGATCATTGTTTCTTCCTAATAATGATCAGTGATGCCTTTCCTTATGTGAAGTTTTCTCTATCATGTGTTTGTTCCCTCCTTCTGTTGTATAGCTTATTTATGTGTGACAACCACCAGATTGGTTTCCTATTTTTGGCGGAGTGCATCTTGATTTTATTTGGCATGTCTCGATCCATGCATCCCTGTAGATGCTCATAGAATGCACTTGTAAATTATTCTGCAGATTGTAGAGCATTATCCTATAGCAAGGGTGTTTTTGAACTTTCTACTTTGGTCTTGAGAAGTGTGCTATTTGCTTTAGAAACTTTCTTCACAGTGGTTTCCTTGACTGTGGGGGGGCATGATGTGGATGTCCAGTGTGATTACTTTATGATCTGATATTACCAGCGAGGGGTTTATCTCTGTTGTGGAACACTGGTACCCCATGTTGGTGATGATCAGGTCCAGTATGTTGTCACCTCTAGTGGGCATAGTAACCAGCTGTTCCAGAGCATTTGAGTTTTTAAACTCTGGGAAGCATTGGGCAAAGGACGTTGTACATGAGTAATTCTCACAGTCAGTGTTTTGGTAGTTGTAATCTCCTCATATAATGGTGTTTGGTAGGACCTTTATATTTTCTACTGTTCTCAGGAATACTGAGTGAGGTTCCTGAGACAAGGTAGGTGATCTGTAGCAGGCTACAATCTGATAAGCAGCTTTGCCCAATGTTAGTTGCACTTGCATTATCTCCAAGGCCTCATGCTGTGCCACTAACCCGAAGGTGTGGGTATCCATAAGGTAAATGGATACACCACTTCCTTTTGTATTTCACTCTGGGTTTTGGGGTCGAAGATCAGAGGGATTGTGAGTGTTTTACGTGGAGCATGTCCAACAGCTCTGTGTTTGAAATAGCTTTGTATGTTAGGCAGAGATCACCTCTGAGTAGGCGATATGCGAGAGAGTACAGCTGGAGCATTTTGAGACGGTCGGTGTATGGCATGTATTTCAGGCCACTAATGTGTGTGAGGTATTTCTGCAGGCTTTCCAGTTGTTGTAGATGTCTTGTGAGGTACATAGCAAAAGGGGCGTTGTACTCTATTATGGATCTAGTGAGTGATGAGTAGAGGGGAACAATGTCTTCTTCTATTCTGCATGAGACACCTTTTGTGGTGATGTGTGCCACGTAGATGGATTTCCGGACTGCTGCGGGGATGTGATTATCACATGTGTGTCCACTGTCCACCTGTGACCCAAGGTCTCTTATTACACTTTCAGTGTTAAGTATACTACCACCTATGTTGTCGTTCATGGCTACAGAATTTTTACCAAAGGGGATGACAATACACTTTTTGGCATTGAGCTTGAGGCCATGGCTTTGACACCAGGCATCTGTCTCAGTGAGGCCGTTTTGTAGGATGTCCACATCTTCAGTAGTTTTGATTATGGATCCTAGTTTGCAGTCATCTGGAAACTTCATTAGCCACAGACCTTCCATGTTAAAGTTTACTTCAGGGAAGTAGATACCAGACAGGACAGGACCCAGGACTGAACCCTGTGGTACTGCACTTGTCTCTGGTCCAATGTCGTACTTGGAGTCTACTACTTTCACAGTGTGTGTTCTGTCAGTTAGCCAGTTGGCATCCCATCATGTGACATAGCGATTTATACCTAGTTTAGTGGGTTTATCTATAATTCCAGAGTGGGGGATGGTGTTGAAAGCCATGGCAAGATCTACATAGGCTGTGTGAACCACCTTACCCTTGTCTACGGTTCTGGTGACTGCTTCAATTACGTCTATCAGGTTTAGGAGACATGATCTGCCTTTTACAAACCCAATATGGTTGTGGTCCAGAGTTTTGAGACTACCAATGTCTTTTTTTATAAGTTATATGATGATACATTCCATGGACTTGCAGAGCAGGCTCATCAGGCTAATGGGGCACTAGTTCCTGGGGTCCATTGTGGCTTCCCGGGTTCAGGTGCCTAGACAGCAAGACATTTCCCTGTGATACATTTTGGCTAGGGACACATGGCTGAAGTGACATTCAGCTGCAGAGAAATATGGTTGTTTGTTTTCCCCCTGTGAATTTGGTTATTGAAGTTGTAGGTATGACAACACATTCTTCTCTTTGCCCACAGGGAATTTGCAAACATCCATATTTCTCTGCAGCTGAATGTCACTTCCGCCATGTGTTCCAAGCCAAAATGTATCACAGGGAAATGTCTCGCTGCCTAGGTGCCTGAACCCTGGCTCCCCACTTGTGTAGTGGGATAACCGTCGCTGTGTGCCATTCACCAGACACAAAGCCTGAGGTGAGGCTATGACTGAACATGGTAAGTAGGTGTGGTGCTGGTTCGTTCTGTAGTTTGTGTAGAACACAGTCTGGGATGTTATCTGGTCCCACGGATGCTGTGTTCCTGGCTTTGGAGAGTGTTTTTTACCTGTGCAGCCATGGTGACAGCAACTTTGCAGTCTTCCGTTATAGAGATGTGCTCTTTCATGGGTGAGAGGGGGGGTAAAGTTAGCACTGATCCTATCTGCCAGGATGTTGGCAATATCAGTTGAGTCTGTATATTTAGTGCCATTGTGCTGTAACTCAGAGCAGATCTGAGTGTTGCCATTAAGATTCTTGACATAGCTATAGAATGCTTTGTGGTTGCCTTTAGAATCAGTGTCGATTTTGTTTTCATAACTAGCTTTGGAGGATTTTATCATGTATCACAGCTTCTTACTGATGTGGACCATGGAGCTCCTCCCCTCATGGGATTTTACCCTCTTTTGCAACAGTATTTTCCTTCTGTTGTGCAGTTTGTTTATGGAAGGGGAACACCAGATTGGCTTCCTTTTCTTGGAGGTTAGCATCTTGGTTCTGTTTGGGATAGCATGATGCATGCAGTCATGTAAGTGCTTATGAAGTGCAATTGTGAAGGATTCAGTAGTCGTAACTGTATTGTCCATCTGCATGGATGTCCTGCAGTTCAGCACTTCTGTCATAAAAAGCATGAAGTTGGCTTTGGAGACATTTTTAACATGGTTTCCTTAATGGGGGTGTGGTCCAGAATGTGGATATGTAGGGTAATTAGCTTATGGTCAGATGGGACCAATGAGGCGCTGACGTCAGGTGTGGAACACCGGTCACGCAGGAGAAACCAAACCCCATAACCAATACAAATAACCACAAAGTGAGCAAAATGCTACTAATTGCCAGAAGTCTCAGCCTCCAGATGCACACACTCGAGACACTTCTCATTATGGAGAATATTGATATCTGTGCAGTATCTGTAACCTAGTTCAAGGCTCCAGACAGCACACCAGCACTACCAGGATACTATTTATTTTATTTTATTTTACATTTGTTGACCGGGCTAGTCTAGCTGGATATATGTCCATTTTCAGTAGAGGCTCGGGGAGAAAAGCTCCAAGGGTAAGATTACAAGTATAAAACAGACATAAACAATGGTAATACAAGTTTTACAAACAAAGCAACTAAGGCAACAATAATTTCAACATAGCAAACCAAATATAATGTATGTATAAGAAAAAATGGTTATTTTTATTTTTTTTTTTTACATTAGTCAAAATGTATTCATATAAAGTCAATTGAGTAAGGTTAGAGAGGATAGAAGAGGAAGGAGTGAAATTAACCTGGGTTGGTGCAGGAGCATAGCCAGTATTTGTTGAGATGATTTTTCAGTTGTCTTTTAAAAAATGGGAGAGATCACAAAGATGTGATGTCAGAGGGTAATTTATTCCACATTTTTCCAACAGAGTTGGAAAAGAGGCAGTCCCCTGCAGAGTTATTAGGTTTTGTTATATTAATCAGTAGTTTGTTGGAAGAACGTAGATGCAGGTTATTGTAAGGTGAAATGAGGTTAGAGAGTATAGGCATTTTAGTTGGTTGGTATAGGATTGTATGAGCTATTAGGAGCTGTTGAAATAGGAGTTGGTTAGGAAGTTCAAGCCAACCTAGTTCTCTTAGGTTCAGGCAGTGGTGAGTTCTAAATGGGGTTCCTGTTGCAAATCGAGCAATATTATGGTAAGATTTTGCTAGTTTATTGATGTTATTTTTGGAGAGTGTTAGAAAAATCTACATGCTGCCTAGAAAAATATATTTACAATGTGTGCTGCTTAGAAAATATATTTACATACATGCTGCCTAGAAAAATATATTTACAATGTGTGCTGCTTAGGAAGATGTGTATTTAATCATTCAAACATATATAAGTTGTGTGATCAAATATATAGAGAAATGTGTGCTTTAGTTAGGAATAAATGTACTTAATGCATTTAATCCTGTCTTACTAGAATAATAGTAGAAATAAACCTGCATATTATTGCTTAAAGCACAAGCTGCAGTGTAATCAGAAATTTGACCTTGGCAGCTTGCAGATGCAGTCTGGCTCATGTCTTTCAAGTAAAGATTATTTTGCAAAGTTAGAAAATAATAAATCTGTTCGCATGTATGTCCTCTTTCCTGCCTCCACCAGGAAGTAGCCTTGTCGCACTATCTCTGATAGTGCAGCTGAGACAAGAGAAACAAAGGGAGGCTTTAAGGAAGACATACATCTATTGTATTTGAACTAATCAGAGAACCTTGAATTGGCTACATCCTCAGGAGGTCATCGTGACTGACCAGCTGCTTGCAAGGCTGCAACATTCTCATGGGAAAAGGACTTTTGAAAACACAAATTCAGCACTTTTTATGAATTACTATGATGTAAAGACCCTGTCACTGACCACACCAGTAAGGTGGGCAAAACTGATAATGAAATGTATATAACCAATGTGTTTTGGTCAATAAAGCAGTCAAAATTCTGTACAAACTTTGTGTATGGTTTTTTGCCTCCTAATGTACATTAGCTTTAAGATGCTCAAGCTCTCCTGCATTATTGTTTGTTATTAATTGACATTGTGTTTGAATAACTCAATGAACAAATTTATTTAACATCTTGGTCCTTCGGACCGGAATTCCCTTGGTAAGCTACAGGTCAGAATATATAGGTGGTATTGAAGTCTGCGCAGAAGAAGGAAAGACCTCCGACTGAATTGTCGTGCCCAAAGAGGCTGTCCACTTGTCTGATCTGTGGCCGAAAAGCGGAAAACTGGGTCCTAAAAAGCCTATCAAACATAAGCAGGAGGCTCGGGTAAGCAGAATTCCTCTCTTTGTTTTTGTTTTAGATCGGGGACCAGGTTACACTGTGCTATTGCTAAGGTTTGTGATAGCAGGGAGAGGTAGTCAAGTATTGTATCTTGAGTCATAGATCAGGAAATAAAGCAAAACAAAGTAAACAGTCATTCTAGACACTACTGTGAATACGGGAATAGAGATACCACGTGGTACAAGAGAAAGGGTTACGTAACAGTTCTGTTGTTTTTCTCTCTCTCTCTCTCTCTCTCTCTTCTTTTTTCTCTTTCAGAGACATGGGAAATGAGTGCACTAAAGGGTCACGTGACCCGCCCCTAACAGAAGATGCAAAATATATGCAATTACAGAGAGCAGATAATGTGAGATATTTTGCAACATGGGTTAACAAGTATGACTTTAATGGTAAATTGGATAAAATGGCATTAATAAAACTTTTAAGACAGTTAAAATCTGACGCAGAAGGTCAGGCAAAAAAGCAACGACAGTTGGGTGTTCCTCAAGCACATAGGTGGATTGAGGAAGCGAACGAAGGAACAGAAAAATAAAAATGCAAAGGCATTATTTTTAGACAAAGAGGATAATAATGTAATAGTAGCATCGGTCCCTCCTACCACGTCCACCGATGCCTCAGTCAGAATAAGAAGCGGGAGGGCGGGCTGACCCCCGCCACGTTACCCAGAGACAACAGGGATATTAAGACAACCATTTGTAAGAGAACCTATCGGGACTAGATCCCGAACACGTCAAACACTTGTAGATGTTCAACCAAGCGGAATTTATTAGATGAGGGTGAGGAAATCTGTCCATTAATAGAAGTACCAAACCCGCAGGCAGGACAGGAGGGCCAGGCCTCAACTCTCTTAGTATACAGACCATGGACACCGGAAGACATCCAAAAAGCTACAGAAGGAATTCCCCATCCAAAAATTAACTTTGAGAAATTTTTACAGGATTTACAGGGTATGAGATTAAGTTACCACTTAAATGGGGAAGAGGTAGAAAGAGTAGTTAGACAAATTTTAGGTCCAGACTGGCACATAATTTGTGGCACCTGGAATGCCCGTGACGCACAACACAGGCCACTCCTACATAGTGACGCAGAACTAGATACTAGATTGAAGGGTCTTACAGACCGCATTACTGAAAAATGGAAACCTAGGGCAGACTGGACTTGCATTAACCAGTGTGTACAACAAGATAATGAAACTGTGGATGCATACTATGGTAGATTGTTAAAATGTTTTAATAACCATAGTGGCATGCCTGTTCCTGAAAATCAAAAAAATGATAGTTCATATGAACAACAATTGAAGAATGCATTTTGAAAGGTTGTATTGCCCTATCAATAGCTTCATCACGAAGCACATGATAGATCACCGAACAAGTAGGCTTCAAGCCTTGTTAGAGTATGCTAGACATGCCGAAAAACATTTTAACAGTAAAAAACGCAGGTCTTCACAGCTGAAGGCGGTGCGAAGTTTTGTAGTACAAGCAGCCAAAAGGGTAAGCAAAATATTCAGGGTAACAAACGCTCTGACAAAACTCAGAAATTTATGAGAGCAGAAAGAAAAAGGTGAATGCTTCAATTGCGGTAAGAAGGGACATTTGGCAAGGGATTGCAGGAGCAAGGCACCTGCGGAAAAAAAGGATAAGGAAGGTGAGGATTGACTATATGACAGTTATGCTGCTCAGCAGTTATCAGAAGAGACTAATGAGCAGGGGGATGATGTAAATACCTTAGAAGAAGCAGATGACATGCAACTGGATGTAGAGGTTGGGGAAAGTGAAGTTTTAGATCTGGCACTACTGAGCTTAGAGCTCTATTTAGCAGACACGAAACCGGAAGTTACACTTCTGGTAGAAGGGAGAGAAATCAAATTTTTGTGTGATTCAGGAGCATCACAAACTTTGATACATCCTTCAAAGTTACCGGAACATTCTGAGTCACCTGATTTCATATTAGTGAAAGCAGCAAACGGACAGTTGTACAGGGAACCACTTTCCCATGATATAGCAATAACTGATCCAGTCTCGGGCATGACCCAGAGAAGTAAAATAGTACTTTCTGCCAAATGCCCCATGAACCTATTAGGAAGAGACCTTATGCAACTTTTTGGCATAGCAGTAGTCCCTACCATGAACGGTATGGAGGCACAGAAACAAACTGACACCTTTGTAGTACGGTCGGAGGGGGAGGCTTATTATTGGTACAGCCAGGATCTGGTTACAACCGGACCAGGGGCAGTGACCGAGGAATTAATGAATGTAGCCACTAGCAAGGTGCCTCCCCTCGATACTGACCAGCAACATTTATTACATTGTACCCTATATTATTGTAGCACACCAGGACCTGATAAAGAATACGAACAAAAGTTGTTCAGGAATCCTGCAAATAGACTGATATTACGGACCCTATACTGGGACACTAAGGGCAACAGTGTGGTGAGTTGTTCGTTACCTCAGGAGTTTTTGGAATTGTACAAATCCAATAAACTACCACACGTTAGCCTAACCAAAAACAAGAATGTTAGGTGGGTAGACTTGGGTGACAAAGTGACAGGATGGGAGAGACTAACTGACTCAGAATTATCGGACTTAGGAGTACAGAAACAGAAACTGAATTGGTTAGCATAACACCAGCTGTACACTTACAACAGAGTGAAGACAGCTGAATGGCGTTCTTAATAGAAGAAGAAGAAAAAGCTTTGAGTAAAATACCAAATGTTCTTTGGTCAACAGAAAAATCAGATGTAGGACTTATTCGTACAGCAGGGCCAGTAGTTATTACACCAAAATCAGCCTTTAGACCAAGGAAAAGACAATATCCTTTGAGCAAGGATGCAGAACAGGGAATCAAACCTATTATAATGGCATTACTCAAGGAAGGGATACTGGTGGAATCTTTAGATTCACCATGTAATACTCCTCTATTTCCTGTAAAAAAAGCAAACGGGGAATGGCGGATGGTACAAGATTTACAAGCTGTAAATGATGCGGTAATACCAAGAGCACCTACGGTGCCAGACCCACATACTTTGTTAAATGATTTGAAGCCGCAACAGAAATATTTCACCGTGGTAGATATTAGCAATGCATTTTTCTCAATACCTATCCACCCTGACAGTCAGCATTGGTTTGCATTTACATTTCAGGGCAAAAGGTATACGTACACCCGACTACCACAGGGATATAGTAAAAGTCCAACAATATTCGCACAAGAGATGGCTAGCAACCTGGCAGGGTTTTCTCCACCAGGGGGCAGCCAAGTACTACTTTATGTAGATGACATCTTGCTTGCAGCCCCTACCCAGCAACAGTGTAGGGAAGACACAATAGCATTACTGAAATTCTTAGCTAAGCAAGGGCATAAAGTGAATAAACATAAATTGCAACTTTGAAAAGAACAGGTTAAATACCTGGAATATGTAATATCCAAAGAAGGCAGAACATTAGATGAAGAACGAAAAACAGCTATTTTACAAGCACCCAGACCAACTACCAAGAAGGAAATGATGTCTTTCTTGGGAACGACTAATTTTTGTCAAAGTTGGATACCGAATTATGCTTTAGAAACGGCTCCATTGGCTGATTTAATATTTAAAACACCAATGGCAGCACAAGAAACACTACACTGGACTCCGGAAGCAGAGGCAGCCTTTTGCAGACTAAAAAAACTAATAGTTTCATCATTAGTTTTAGGGCTTCCGAATTACCATAAGAGATTTTTCCAAACTGTAAATTGTAGGCGGGAATATATGACGTCAGTACTGACGCAACAACATGGCGGCAAGCAACGCCCCATAGCTTACTATTCATCACAGTTAGACCCGGTGGCACGATCATTACCACCCTGCGTACAAGCAGTAGTCGCAGCAGCTATGGCAGTGCAAGCTTCAGCCTCAGTGGTGTTGTTTCATCCTCTCACGTTGAGAGTACCTCATGCAGTTGCGATAATTTTACTGCAGGAAAAAATAGCATTTTTATCCCCTGCCAGACATCTTTCTTGCATGACCATACTATTGAGTCAACCCCATATGACAATTGAACGTTGTACAACATTAAATCCGTCAACGTTACTTCCAATTCCTGTGGATGGCATACCGCACAGCTGCCTACAGGAAATAAAACAAATAACCACACCCAGACAAGATCTTACTAATGTACCTTTAGCTGACGCAGAGGTGACATTTTTTGTGGATGGGTCCTGTAGACGAGGTCCTACAGGAAAGAACCTAGTGGGCTATGCAGTAGTGACTAATGACGAAATCATAGAAGCACAACCCCTGCAACATAACCTGTCAGCTCAAGCAGCAAAATTGATAGCTTTGACACGTGCTTGCACTCTAGCAAAAGGCAAATGTGTTAACATATATACTGACAGTCAGTACGCTTTCTCTACAGTGCATGTCTTTGCACAACAATGGAAAAACAGGGGAATGATAACATCTACTGGCAAGCCGATTAATCATGCGCAATTAATTCTGAACCTGTTAGATTCTATTCAGTTACCCACTAGAATAGCTATCTGTAAATGTGCAGCCCATACAAAACAACAAGACAGAATTTCAAAAGGGAATGCTCGGGCTGATGCAGCTGCAAAGCAAGCTGCCTCAGACCCAGAAACTGTGCTTTTAAATGAAGAACTACAACCTTCTGAGACTCTAAATTTAGAAATGTTAAAAACAATGCAGACATTAGCTACAAAAGCAAAAAAGCAAAAGTGAATAAAACGAGGAGCAATCCTTAAAGAGGGACTGTACATCTCCAAAGAGGAGAAGCCCATATTACCATCTAATTTATTTAGATATGCAGCCTTGTTGAGCCATGGGCAGAGCCATGTCTCAACAGGGGGGATGGTACAGTTAGTTAACAAAACATTCCAAACATATGGATTTACGAATTATACACAAAAATTTTGTGCAACATGTCATATTTGTAGCAAACATCATGCACAGGGAGCATTTAAACCAAAGCGAGGGAGTTTTCCAACACCACCCTATCCGTTCCATACTATTTGTATGGATTTCATAGAACTGAACAAATGTGAAGGGAAAAAATACTGTTTAGTAATCATAAATATGTTTTCAAAATGGGTAGAAGCTTTTCCAACTAGAAATCCGGATGCAGCAACAGTGGCAAAGGCCCTAGTGAAAGAAATCATTCCTAGATTTGGCATACCGGAAAGAATTTATAGTGACAATGGGACACATTTCGTTAACCAAACGATACAGCAGCTTGGGAGATTTTTTGGGATTTCTTTGAAAAACCATTGTGCCTATCACCCTCAGTCAGCAGGACTGGTGGAGAGGTACAATGGGATCTTGAAAAACAAGTTGAGAAAATTAATGAGTGAGACTCAAAAGACTTGGATTTGCTGCCTGCCTTTAGCACTGCTGAGCATGAGAACTGTTCCAAATGTAAAGGGCTTGACCCCTTTTGAAATAGTGTTTGGAAGGGCATATTGTGTGCCACAATGGAAGGCCCTCATGCCTGCAGAACTGGAGGCCGATGGCTCATTAGCTAGTTATATGAAAAAGTTATTAACAAATAAGACTGTTTTGCAGTTGAACTCTTTTTCAGATAAACAAAAAACAAAACCAGAAGCCGTGCTGACCCCGGGGTCCTGGATTTGGCTGAAAATCATAAAGAGAAAGAACTGGGCGAGTCCAAGGTGGGAAGGTCCGTACCAGGTACTGTTGGCAACACCCACCGCAGTGAAAATCGCTGAGAGAGCATCTTGGGTTCATTTAACCCATTGCAAACCTGTTAAGAAATTTAGTCTGGACATACCACAGGAACAGGATGGCCAGAGGCAGAATGAATAAAAATGTGAAACAACCCAAGAGACACTGGTTCACTGGCCTACTGATCATACACTTAATAACTATGTTTGTAATAACCTTTTTGTTGTTATGGTTTTTCTTGCATATAACTACAGAAGTGAAATTAATAAAACGTGATAAAGGACTGGCTATAGACTGGCACCCAAACTTTAACACATACCTGGCTATGAAACGAGTTTATGTAGAGACTATGAACGTTTCAAATTGCTGGGTCTGTACTGCAATACCCACAGCATATGGAGGACTTTTGATGTCTGCTGTCCCCTTGGGAATAAATGCAACTTGGAAAAACCTGTTATTTGACACAGGCACTGTGAGATCACAAGACAAAGTGGCATTACACTTGCCTGTTACTCAGAAAGGAATTGTTTGTTTTGTTAAAAATAATACACTCCAGGTTGGTTGGAGTAACTGTAACATAACTGTGTCTTACAAATGTTATATAAAACCTATAGACCAAGGTACTAGTTGCAGCACGAATTATGATTCATATTTAAGCTTGATAAAAACAACATTGAGAAATGTGCAAAAATCTCCTGAAATATATAGACAATTCTCTGTTATAGATAAGAAAATGTTTCATTCAGGGTTAACCCGCATCAGTACAAAAGTAGAAAACTGTTATTTTGTTTGTGGGAAAAAGGCCTATAAATGGTTACCTGAGAATTGGTCCGGCAGTTGTTTTTTGGGTTATCTGGTTCCAGCCATAAGACATACTGCAAAATTGCCCCTGGGTAAAATACGTAATGTAAGAGATGTAGCTCACTGAGCTGAAAATACAGTCAGAAATCCTACTAATCCAGTGGGTAAGATTGAAGCAAGCTGGAAGGATCATTCGTCTGTGAAGGACAAAGAAAAATTGACCCATATGGACTTGAGTGACAGTGTTATATCCTGGGCTGGAATATTCCCAACCTATGGAGCAGTCAAATCGATTTGGGAATTGAGAAAATTGTCAAAACTTCTCGAAGTAATGAGCAATGCGACTTTTTCCGCTCTTGAACTTGTGACTGATGAGATGAATGCAATGAGAACAGTTGTATTACAGAACCGAATGGCTCTCGACTTCACCCTAGCGGCGAGAGGTGGTACGTGCGCGCTTATCAAAGAAGAATGCTGTGCGTTCATTCCAGACAACCAACATGAAATCAATAACCACCTGGAGGTAATACAGCAGGTGTCAGCAATGGCAGAACCAGGCCCAAACCCACTGACAAACTTTTTCCAGAATCTGTTTGGGGGGTGGGGGTCGGTCCTTATGAACATTCTGATTGCAATTTGTGTGGTACTGCTCATAATTGGAGCATGTGTCTGCTGCGGGATACCCTGTGTGAAAAAATTAGTTAAAGACTTAGTTGATGTATCAGTGACTGAAACTATGTACCAAGATATAGAATTGAATTTATTGATACCGAGTGAAAGTCTATCTGAAATATAAAACAAATGACTTACTTAGCTGAAAGTCCTTGAAAGGAAAAGGCTAAGAAATGAACTAACACTGTTTATGTTTCATATAGTATTAAATGCATTAAAAGGAGGGAGAATGTTAGAAAAATCTACATGCTGCCTAGAAAAATATATTTACAATGTGTGCTGCTTAGAAAATATATTTACATACATGCTGCCTAGAAAAATATATTTACAATGTGTGCTGCTTAGGAAGATGTGTATTTAATCATTCAAACATATATAAGTTGTGTGATCAAATATATAGAGAAATGTGTGCTTTAGTTAGGAATAAATGTACTTAATGCATTTAATCCTGTCTTACTAGAATAATAGTAGAAATAAACCTGCATATTATTGCTTAAAGCACAAGCTGCAGTGTAATCAGAAATTTGACCTTGGCAGCTTGCAGATGCAGTCTGGCTCATGTCTTTCAAGTAAAGATTATTTTGCAAAGTTAGAAAATAATAAATCTGTTCGCATGTATGTCCTCTTTCCTGCCTCCACCAGGGAAGTAGCCTTGTGCGCACTATCTCTGATAGTGCGCAGCTGGGGACAAGAGAAACAAAGGGAGGCTTTAAGGAAGACATACATCTATTGTATTTGAACTAATCAGAGAACCTTGAATTGGCTACATCCTCAGGAGGTCATCGTGACTGACCAGCTGCTTGCAAGGCTGCAACATTCTCATGGGAAAAGGACTTTTTGAAAAACACAAATTCAGCACTTTTTATGAATTACTATGATGTAAAGACCCTGTCACTGACCACACCAGTAAGGTGGGCAAAACTGATAATGAAATGTATATAACCAATGTGTTTTGGTCAATAAAGCAGTCAAAATTCTGTACAAACTTTGTGTATGGTTTTTTGCCTCCTAATGTACATTAGCTTTAAGATGCTCAAGCTCTCCTGCATTATTGTTTGTTATTAATTGACATTGTGTTTGAATAACTCAATGAACAAATTTATTTAACAGAGAGGTTAGTGAATATGGCAGATGCATATAGTAGAGAAGCGATAAGATGGGATCTGGTTAAGGTTTTTCCTTGATTCTGGTGTAAGGAAGGCTTTGATTCTGTAAAGGGATCCAATTTTCTTATTAGCTAATTTTATTGTATTGTTGATGTGTGTATCAAAGCTGAGGTTGTTGTCAATGGTTATTCCTAGTAGTTTGGTAGTTGATTCTGGGGAAATAAGGGTGTTGTCAGTGGAAGTAAGAGTGAAGTTTAGGGGGGGTAGATCTGTGGGAAGGTGAGAACAATAGCAGTTTGGTTTTTTGGGGATTGAGAAGTAGGCAGCGGTCAGTGAACCATTGTTCGACTGTGGTAAAAGCTTTTTGGGTGATTGAGTGTAGTTCGGTTTGTGTATTGGCAGAGCAGATAATAGTAGAATCATCAGCATATTGTATGCAGATAGTGTTTGGGATAGCTGAATGGAGGTCATTAATAAAGATAGAAAATAAAAGGGGGCCTAGGATAGAGCCTTGAGGAACTCCTAGTGACATTGGGAGAAGATTAGATAACGTATTTTTCCAGAGAACAGCTTGCTGACTGTTTTCTAGGTAAGATGTAAACCAAGTTAAGGAAGGAGCATCAAGTGAAAGGGATTGAAGAATGTGCAGAAAACATTTATGGTTAACCATGTCGAAGGCTTTAGATAAGTCAATGAAGACTGAAGATGATAGGATATTATTGTTCCGGTTATAATTAATGGAGTTGGTAAAGGAGAGTAAGGCTGTAGTAGTACTGTGGGAAGGTCTGAATCCATGTTGGCAGTTAACAAGTAGGTTGTTATTTAGGCGGTGGTTAAGAAGTTGTTTGTGAATACATTTTTCCATGATTTTATAAATAGGTAATAGTAGTGCTATAGGACGGAAGTTAGAGTGGTCGTTGGCCTTACCCCCTTTGTGTAGTGGGATGATATGAGATATCTTCCAAATAGTTGGGAAAATTCCTTCCTGTATAGATCTATCTATCAGCATAGAGATGGGATAGGCAATGGCTTTAGCGCCTATTTGCAGGTATTCTGCAGGGAGTTTGTCAGCAGAAGGGGTGGTGGGTTTTAGCTTTTGAAGCAGTGATAAGATAAAGGAGGTGGATACAGGTTGTAGATGAAAGGGAGGAGGTAGTTTTAAAGTAGTGAAGGGTAGCTTAGAGGTGTCAGGAGATAGGTGACTAGCAAGAGTTTGGATAGTAGTAGTAAAGAATGAATTAAAGTTGTTGACTGTTTGTGTGGGATTTCTGGGTTAGAGCCTTCAGGGCTTGGTGTGATAGACTGGCCAGGGGATAAAAGATTATTAATAGTGGACCAGAATCTTTTAGGTTCCTTGTTGGAGTTTTGCTGTGAGTGTAGGTAATAATTCTTTTTGTCTGTTAGGATGGCTTTTTTTTTGTACTGTTTGTAAGTTCTTTGAAGTTTTGGTGGTCAGTTAGATTCTTAGTGGCATGCCATTTTGCCCAGGATTTGTTTCTGAGGATCATTTTTTGCCTAGTGGTTTTGGTTAGCCAGGGCACTACTTTAGCATTAGTTTTAATAGTGCAATTTGGGGCATAGTGATCTAGGATAGATAGGAATGTGGAATTAAAGTGTTGGACTGCTTCATATAGAGGGAGATATTTTAGAGGAGACCAATTATATTGTATTAATTCGGTTAGAAAGTGTTCAGAGTTAAAGTGTTTTTTTGAGCAAAGTGTTCTATATATGGTAGGTAAAGGTAGGTTAGTTTTATGCCTAATGATATAAGTCAGAGAGTGGCTTAGTTCTTCAGGGAGAGTACCAGATTGGTAGGTTTGTTGAGGAGTATTAGTAAGAATCCAGTCTAGGATGGTTTCTTTTTTGTTGGTTTTATTTGTTCTAGTAGGGTTATCTATGAGTTGTGTGAATCCATAGAGGTTAATATGGGAGGTAGGATTTGTCCTGTTACAGGAATACCAATCAATGTTGAAATCACCTAGGACAATTGTTTCTTGAGGGAGGTAGGTATGGAGTGAATTGAGTATGCATTCAAGTGTGTTAATGTTATTTCCTGGGGGAAGATAAGCACATGTGATATTAATGGCTTTGGAACTATTGATCTGAAGTTTAGAGGTAAGTATTTCTGCATTATTATCAGGGCTACGAGTCTGATCTATAATACTAATTTGGATATGAGCTTTATGGAGAATTGCTATCCCTCCACCCTTTTTAGTAGTATGATCAAGTCTAATGATGTTATACCCAGGTGGTGTGATTTCCCTGTCTTTGATGGATGGCTTTAGCCATGTTTCAGTTAGACATAAAATGTCATATTGATGGATTTCTAGTAGGGCATGAACTTGAGAGGTTTTATTACAAATACTTTGTATGTTGAGATGAGCAATATAGAGAGAGTTAGTAGGTTTGGTAGTAGATAGAGAGTGAATTTTGTCATGTTTTTTGTAGGTATTAGAATGGTTATGGTATGGTCCAGGGTTAGGATTAATGTCCCCATCCAGCAGTAGGTGGAGGTATTTAAAATCTTTTGGTTGAAGAAGTTTGTGTAAGCTGTCTATTAGTTTTCTAGATTTTGATTTATTTAACTTGATATATGCAGGTCTGTGGTATTTGGCTAGAGGTTATTTTGGTTGAGTTGTGAGATTTGAGAAGGGTAGAAGAGAAAGTTAATATAGGTGTAGAGGTTTGTTTAGATGTAAAAGTAATATTAGAGTAAAGTGGGTATTCATAGAAGGTTAAGAAATAAGTAGCAATGAGACAGGAGAGAGATGCTAAGCAAATAAGAAGTTTTAGGTGTGAGGAGTTATGTGTTGAGTGCATTTTAGTAATAGAGGAGGTGAGTAAAGGAGAGAAGTTTGTGTGTAGTTCAAGTAGTTTGAGTAAGTAGTTAGGGGTGGAGGTAGGATGGTCTAATTAGTGGGTGTGGTGTTTGCAGAAGAGGTAGAGTGAGTTTATGATGTGTAGTTATATGATTGGTGTAAATGACATAGGGGTGTGGCCACTAGTGGTATAAATGTAGGAGCATTGGGGGCGGGTGAAAATTGGGGGCAGGGTAGGGGAGCGGAGTGAGCCCACAGGGCGAACGGAGTGGGTAGAGACAAGAGAGCGGTCAACCAAGGAAGACAATCAGAATGGAAGTAATCTGCAGGTAAGTCTAAAAGTGGGAGAAAGAAGAAGTGAGTAAACAGGTTAATCTAAGGTGCTTATGGTCAGGAGTAGGTTGCAGGGCTACAGTAAGGTATGTATATGTAAGAGAAGTAGAGTGTAGTTAGTATATCCAGGGGTGAGGATAGAGAGGTGCAGAACAACCACTAAGAAGCAAAGAAGTTGAAATCAGAGCTACAAGTAGGGTTGGGAGGTCTTAAGAGAGAAGGCTGTAATCAAGATGCAGAGCAGTAGAGGTAGGGTGCCACCTAGTGGCCAGAGATATAATTTCCACAAATCCCTCACATACAAGCTGGCAAGCTACCGGAGAGGGGAAAAGAGATAACGTACTACAAACGAGAGAGTAGAGGCTGTCTAGGAGGGGGTGGTTAAAGGAAGAAAAAGAGATAAAAACTAGTTTGGGGAAAATTGTAGGCTGCTGGCTATCTGGAGTGGGGAAACTAGCCTAGTGAAGCAAGGAAATTTGTCCAGAGTTATTAGTAAAAATGTCTAGTTACAAGAACAGTACATACTTTCACTGTCTTAAGAAACAGCTGGCCACTCAGGGAGCTGAAGGGTAGTTTCAAAGTCCAGATTTGTGTTCAGGAATTTGCAGGAGGGCGTTATGCAGGTGTTAGGTACTTGAGGTTCCCAGGCTAATAAAAAGTAGGAAAAGAAGAGGTTTTAAGATAGAGTATTTCCAGAAATGCAGTCAGGTGAGAAACAGGTAAGCAATCACAACTATATATATTAGGTACAGATCATCAAACACCTAAACAGTTCTAAAAAAAACTCTAGGCGAATAACATGATTTGATTTCCAGTAGTGCAGTCAAGTGAGAAACAGGTAAGCACTCACAATTATATAAAGTAGGTACAATGCATCAGATACCTAAGCAGTTCTAAAAAACCTCTAGGCAGATAACAACTTGATTTGATTTACGCATGTAGAGAGACAAAAAACAACTTCATTTGGTTACTACACAGTCCCTTAGAGCTGCTTTACTAGTATATATCAGTATTTGAATGCAAACAAAGCAGTAATGGTTATTTTGCTAGTTTCATACTAATAATGTGTACAAATTAGCGGGATCACGAAAGTAGGATGCTTATGGCGTTCCACGTGCACATCGCTGGCTATGCTAAGTTAGTGCGAATAGGTTCACGCTACTCCCTAGAGCAGCCTTAGACCTTTAACTGGGAGTGTATTAAGTATTCATGAATTGCTAACGGCTAAAACTACAATAACAGCAGCCGATATTTGAATTACATTCCCACTGTGTTAGTTTTAGGTATATGATAGGGCCGATGAGATTCTAGTTCCAGAAATAGTTATTCTGCTAGTTACATACTAATAATGTGTACAAATTAGCGGGATCAAGAAATTGGGACGCTTATGGCATTCCACGTGCACGACCCTGTCTATGCTAAGTTAGTGTGAATAGGTCCGCGCTACTCTCTGGAGCAGCCTTTAGTCTTTTAACTAGGAATGTATTAAGTATTCATGAATTGCTAATGGCTAAAAGTACAATAACAGAAGTCGATACTAGAATTACATTCCCACTGTTTTAGGTTTAGGTGTGTGATAGCGTCGATAAAGGTTCTAGTTCCAGGTATGTGATAGTGATGATAACATCAGCGATATGACTGGATTAAGAAAAAATGCTCAGTAAAGGTAGCTTAAGAGCAATATATGGGGGCAGAGAGTCATTAAACAGTAATCGGCTTTTGTGAGCAAGGACACATGCTTGGTATTAGTGTTTGAGCTTCTGTAGTATGACTGTTAGTCGGAAGCAATTACTACACAACTGAAGGCAGTTGTGAGGCATACTAAGACCGCATAATTACAATATAGCCTTAACAAGCCTCTAAGAACAGATCATCATGTACAGCGTTATGTGGAAGACGTTTGGTAACAGCAAAAGCTTTGTTGACAGTCATATCATAATTGCGTCGCAAACATTTTAAGAAAAAAACACAGTGGTAATCCATTCAGAAATGAGACAGTATGCACAACATTAAAATTACTACTCATTCCATACCTTCCAGTATCAGAACCTGAATCATAGCACATAGGGTGAGGATGTATCCATATTCATCAAGGATACCTACACCTCTCTCTACATGCTCTCTACAGGATATGTACCCATAGAATGTTGCACAGCAACATTCTTCACACTCCACAGGGGTGGGGTCACAAAATCCCCTTGGCATTCATGGTCAATGAGCCTGACAAGTGTGTTCTGCAAGGCAATGGAGCCAATCATAATGGAAGTCAACAATACAGAGATTGGGAACCTTCACACAGTTGAGCACACACAGTTTGGCTTTGTCAAATGCAGACCACGCCTCCTGAACTGGGAGGATTTCTTTGACAGTTACCCAGGCTACGGATGATTGAAATCAGCTCCACACAGCCTACCTATACCTCACTAAGGCATTTGACACCATTCCCCAGTCAGGTATCATAGATGAACTCACCAACCTGGCCATGAATCCATACATCACAAGATGGATTGCAAACTGGCTCACAGATAGATCTCACACATTACGAGTTGCTGGCTACATGTCAGACTCTACACCAGTAATGACTGGTGTCCCCCAGGGTTCAGTCCTGGGGTCCCTCCTGTTTGGTATAGACTTCTTAAATGTACATGCCAACACAGGAGAGTTGTGGTTGACTAAGTTTCCTGGGAACTGTAAAGTGTTTGCCATAATAGATTCCCCAGAAGACAGACATATTCTCCAGAAGGGACTCTATGAAACAGATGTGTGGTGTCAGAATCATGGCTTCAAGCTCACTGTGGAGGAATGCATAGTGATCCTCTTTGTTGAAAACAAAAGACTCACAAACTACCACATGGGTGTTACCCCCTTAAAAATGACAAGGTGATAAGGGATCTGGGGACACAAGTAGATAGTCATCTTTCCTTTGCCAACCGTGTTGCCAAAGTGATTGGGAGATCCTATGTGGCCCACCTAATCAACAAAGGATTTGCATCAGGATCCAAAGAGGTAGTGTTGGCACTCTACTCTTACATCATTAGACCCATCATTGAGTACAGTGCACCATTTTGGATGTACTCGACTTAGCATATCCAGCAGCTGTAGAGACCACCTCACCAAGAAGATTACTGGCCTCAAACAGTTGTGTTATGCAACACAACTGGTAAAACTAAATCTGTTCTTCATTGCGTACTGCCTACTCAGAGGCACACTCTGCCTAACATACAGTGCCATGTCCAACACATAACTGTTGAACATGCTTCATCTACACATAACAACATTGAGTCGCCCTACACATTCCAGGGATATGAACCTCATCAGAATGATGAATACAACATGTTGGTGGGATAGAGTACCATCCCAGACACTTGCCTTACTGTGGAACAGAGTCCCAATGTACATCAGACAGAACCCCTCGCTGACACTCTTCAATTGGAACCTTGATGAGTGGATGGGAAACAGAAAATTCATGCCAGGCATCACATCAGCAGCACCACTAGAAAGGGGCTTAGGGTACTAACTATTAGAACTAGGCCTTGGGAGACTACACAATGGTGTGGTAAAAGCTGCACAACTTGCGTAGGCTGATATATGCCTTCGTGGAGATAGTCTACTACATACCTATGAACCTATGTGACAGGTACATGTCTACAGATAGTAGATGTGTACTCCATTGTACAGTCATGTTGTACAGCAGGCACATGGACCACATACACTGTAATGCTTACAGATACTGGTGGCTGTTATGTACAGTGGGAGAGATGTGCACCTCATGTCTTTCATGCCATTGGGATGTGTGCTGGGTGGGACAGTCCTGGATGGCTCCCTGTCATGGTCACCCTCTTACACACATCTCTGCCCATCAATCTTTGGCTTATTATACTGTGTTCCCCCATATATATCTATATATATTACCTACCTATGTACCTATATATATATATATATAGGTACATAGGTAGGTAATAGGCTATCTGCCTGAAGGCATATATTAGCATGGCCAGAGTGTGCAGCTATCACCACCCATGGAGTTAGCTCCCTAGGCCTCTGTGTAGTAGAGCTGATGAAGTGATCCATGGTGTGACAGTTCAGTTTCACATACACTCATCAAGGCAACTCTGGAAGAGTGTCAGTGAGGGTCTTGGCTTAATGTCGGTTGGGAGCCTGTTCCAAAGCAAGGGAAGTCTGTGAGTTGGTCATGTATCCCTCCAACATGTTCTAGTTAATGTTGTGATGATGATATCCCTAGAGCATGTGGTACAGTGAGCTTGGGTTTACTTCAGATAGCACATATACATCAGTTCTGCATTGGACATGGACCTGTCTGTTGGTCAGAGATCTCCTGAGTAGACAGTGTGCAACAGAGTACAGATTGAGTTAAATTCAGTCTTGTTGCATGGGGCAACTGTTTGAGGCCAGTAATCCTCTTGTTGAGGTACTTTGGTGGTCTTTCCAGCTGCTGAAGGTGCCTAGTCAGATTCATCACAAGTGTGTTGTGGTACTCTCTGATGGATCTGATGACTGATGAGTAGAGGGAACCTCCTTTAACCTACATGCAAAGACCTTGGCAGTTTGTGGGAACACATAGCATGATTTTCTAACCACTTTGTGAATATGTTTCTGGAAGTAGAGATGACTGTCCACATGTGCCCATAGATCCCTTATTATCACCTCCATATTTAGGGTGTTGGCACCTATGTGGTATTTGTATGACTGTAGCTCGAGGGCATAATTTTTACACCACATATGTCTGACTGAGACCCTTTTTAAGGATATCTCTGTTGTCCCAAACATCGATTATGACAGCTTTTTTGCAGTCATCCACAAACTTTGCTAAACATAGCCCTTGTGTGTTTGACTGTATTTCTGAAAAGTATACACCAGACAGGAGGGGTCCCAGGACTGAGCCATGGGGGACAGCAGCTGTTACCAGCTTGAACAGGAGACCACAATTCTTACCTTGTGAGATCAATCTGTGCCTCAGTTGGCAATCCACCAGATGACATACATATTTATGCACTGGTTGTTGATTTTGTGGATACATGTGTCTGGGATGTTGGAGGAGGGCTTTTCAAGGTCTATGTGGGATGTGTGTTGCTCATTTCATTGATGTATGTCCTGGGTGACTGCCTTGATAACAGTCTAGCAGGTTTGGGAACCATGATCTGCCCCTGACCAAACCAAAATTGGTAGGGTTGGGTGTTTGTAGGCTCACAATAGATCTCTTTATGAGTTCCATCATGATGGACTCCATGGCCTTGCAGATCAGGCTTAATAGGCTTATAAGACAATAGTTCATGTGGTCTGTTGTGCACCAACACTTGTGGAGTGTGCCAAATGTTGCTGTAATGCATTCAACAGTTTCATATCTTGTACAGAGGGTGAGTCTCAACAGACTGTTCAGGTGCAGGGTCTGTTTGTTTTGTAGTTCACATATGACACAGCTAGGGAAGCCATGTCATCCCATAGACGCCATGTTTTTAGTTTTGGAAAGTGCTGTTTAACCATTGTATATGTGATTTCTGTGTTTTTACAGTCTCCAGGTATGATAATGGGCCCTTTTGTCAGTGAGAGGGGGGTAAATATGTATGAACCTGTCTGACAAGATGTTGGCGGTGTCAGTCATGTACATGTATTCATTTACAGTTTGCACTGACTCAGAACATATATGTGTTTACATTGATTTATGTGACATTGCGAAAGAAAGCTTCATGGTTCCCTATGGACTCTTTGACAATATTTTTGCCAGAACATGGATTGGATAATGTTAGGAGTGCTCATTGTTTATTGATTATACTGATCGAAGATTTATTGGTCTTTTTTGAATTTTCACTTTCTCTGAACAAGTTCAGTACTTGTAGTACATAGTTTGATTATGACAGGAGTCCAATATATTATATGGGTCTGTTTTCATATAACTGTGTGCGCAAGGCAGGATTGGTGAATAGTGACAAGTTTCTGGGGTAAGAACTGCAACTGCCAGATATGTGTGGCCCACTGCTGTACTCAGACATGGACTAAGTGTGTGAGCATGCCCAGTATGACCTTTCAGTATGTTGTTGACTGACATTTGCTTCATTTATTTGTGTATGAGCATGCCCAGTATGACCTTTCAGTATGTTGCTGACTGAAATTTGTTAAATTTGTTGAAGAGTGTGAGCATGCCCAGTATGGACATATATACTATATGTGTGTGAAAAATCAAGTTGTTTTTTACTTCAGGGCTCACCTTTGTGTTGTACATCAACAGGAAGCACGCTGTGTCTGCAGGGCTTCCATGAGTCACTTTGCATAGACTTATCAACATTTATACATACAGGGGGGACAGCTATTATTTGTACATTTCTACCCAGGGGGCACACCTGATTGTTACTGTGGGTGTACATAGGATGAGGGGTTCACCTGACACTTATACACATTTGCTAGGCCTGCACTGCTATTTCAGGTACTACATTTCAGTCTGTACTGTTGCCTATCGTACTGGCTTGAGGCATACTACTGTACTACAGAACTTAGCTTCCAATTTCATGTATATTAGTTTGTGACTTCATAGCCTACACAACCCACATCACACTGCCTGGCCTGCTGTTATCTGTCAGCATAGGCCTGGGGGGAAGTTCAGAGGGCATGATACAGCATTTGTTTGTGTTTGCATTAGTCTACAATTGCCCTGCTGTGTCTGTGCCAGTGAAATGCTGTCATGGCTTAGTGGTTCAGTACTGTGACTATAGCGCACAGTATCCTGAGTTTGAGCCCTGTCACTGCTTTTTATTTTCCTGCTGGGCAGACCTGACTGGTTAAGGAACAGTAAAGCATGTGTGAGCGTGTTTACCCGACTTTGCCTGACTTTGCCCAATGTTACCCAATGTTGCGCTAGTTTGCGCGGCGTGCAGCTCCATGCATTTGTGCTTAAATATGCTAAATAGTGGTAAAATGTGCTTAACACTGCTTTATATTGCTTAATATAGGGCAAAGATGCCTCAGGTGGTGCTGCAGGGCTGCCTATGTCGGATGCACATAGTACACTCCTTATACATGTTTGAAAACAGGTAGTGTCAAGTTAGGCATCCCTTTTATTGTATGTGCGAGTCAGAGAGAGGTGCCATTTCCAGGGTTCCTACTGAGTCAGTGTATGTGCTATGCGTTGCCTCTTTGCTAAGGCCAGGGCATACTGGGCATGCCTCCTTCTGCCCACTGGGGCAGGCTCAGGTTGTTCCTCCTCCGAGTCACGCTGTGCCTGTGCAGGCCTTGGCAATGGTGGGGGGCTGTTTGGCCCTGCACCATGCAGTTCCTGCTGCAGCTGTTTTCAGAGGATCATATTGTGTAGCATGGCACATACCATGACAATAGCTGGTGAGTACTGCAAGGCTCCACCAGATGTGTCCAGGCACCAGAACCATGACTTGAGCATCCGAAACACACGCTCAATAATGTTTCTTGTTTGTGTGTGTGCCTCATTATGTTGTTCTTGTTCGGCTGTGTGCATTTCTGATGGGTGTCATCAGCCACGGCTCCAGTGCGTATCCAGCATCCCCCACTAGGTGACCGTCAGGGATGTCCCCATTGGCAAATCTCTGGTACAGCTGCGTCAGATGCCAGATATGAGAATCGTGATAGCTTCCAGGGCAGCTAGCACACACATTCATTATTTTGCCCTGGGCATCGCACACGACCTGGCAGTTGATGGAGGGGAAGCCCTTGTGGTTGATGTAGACACTACCCCGCTCACCGGGTGGTGCGTTGATGTGTATGTGCATGCAGTCTATTGCACCCACCACCTCAGGGTATTCTGCTATTTGGTGGAAAAGACGCATATTGCTGGCCAATGCCTCACTGGAATTGGGGAAATATACATGCTCACCGACATGTGCTGACATGACATCCAGGAACTGATGCAGTACCCTGGATGCTGATGCCTGTGAGACCCCCATCATATCACCAATTGGTGTCTGGAAGGTACCTGTAGGTAGTATTCATAGGCCAACACATACCTTGGTATCCACTGGGATGGGTTCCCCTCTGTTGGTTCTGTGTGTGAGGCATGGCCGGCACAGCTCAACAATTTTCTGCAGGAGGTCTCTGTCCATGCTATAGCGCTCCACTATCTCCAGCTCATGTAGCCCCTGGTAGGTTACCGTGGGTCTGTACACTCTTCTCCGTCTCCTCACTGTGGGTTGCTCAGCAGCATTCACAACATCACCACCCTCAGCACCTTGCACATGTTGGAGCAATCGTAGCCCCTAACATTTTGTCAGCCTTAAGCTTTTTAAGTTTTCACTCTTTGTATACTGCAGTGTTGCAGAGTTCTTGTGAAAAAACAGGTTAGACTGCTGTTTGCAGAGTTTAAATTGCTGGGCTGGGCTGAGCTAGTCGACTGCCTGTGTAATTGGCTGATTGTGATATATTTCACCTGGCAGCTCTGCTAGTTCTCCTTGGTTAACTTCCTACTACTTCTTTTCCTTCCTTTTTCCCTTTCTGTTTTCACAAGGGGCAGTGGCACACAAACAAGCGCACACGCACGCACACGCTGTGTGCTCATTTGCAAGAGATTTCAGATATATCCACGGCGTACACCTTTGGTATCTTGTTTTCAGCTAGTACCACTTGCAATCCTGAGCAACTCAGGGCAAACACAAGCCACTGTGCTCCAATCACCTTACAGTCTTTCAGACATACCCCCTCATGATGTCACCTATCTTCTACTCTACTACTCCCCTACTCCTACACTTACACTCTAGGGACATGGCTCACATGCCGGGGAAAATTGAGATTCACTATCCTTATCCTCATTTGCATATGATTGCCTACTAATGCTTGGTTACATCTCTCACACTGAGCTTCCCCCCTTAGCAACCATTACTCAGTGGCCATGTTGTTTTCAGCCTGCCATTCACCTGCATGGCAGAACAAGCTTTTTAGTGTAAATGCACATTTGTGGCTATTTTTCCCTTTTTTTCATTTTATTTAAAGTGCAGCATGTTTGCGCGACGCTGCACTATGCTTAAACATCGGCGATCGGGGAAAAAATAACATTGGATTTTAAGGATTTACAACACTTGCAAATGCCAATGGCCTTATATTTGGCCATTGGCATGCTTCCTCAACTAGATGCATCCTTTATTTGGAGCTGTCATAGCTCCGTTTAGCTATTTGCAGAACGGTACTCCGTTACCAATGGAGTACATTTCTGCAGATAACACTACTCTTACACGGACAGGTTAGTGTTTCCTGGATCGCAAATTTACCTAATTTGCATAGCTTTCAGCAGCAAATGAGGTAATTTGCATACCATAACACTGTCCGTGCAAGAGTAGCTTTAGAAGCTCTCATGCACGCCCCTGCCGGCTATTGCTGAATCGCTCGGCAGACATATTGCCTGTCTGCCATCTTGCACTGCTCTTACACTCTGTGCAAGTATTCGTAAATCCAGCCCTGGATCTTTTTATCCATGTCTGTATGATATGACTGATAGGTCCTTAAGCCACTTGCCACATCCAAGATGGCAAAACTACTGTACCACCCTCAAGCTCTTTTAAATCTTTCCCTACCCATAATGCAATTGTTAGTGAAGCTGTCTCAGATCAAGTTTGTTGCCTAATAAAGAATGAGTGTCATAGGACTGCTAGCGACAGATAAAAGATCAAAAGTACAGTAGTGCTACCTAGTCCTGCAAGTATGATCTCAGTTGTGGTCAAAAAGGTGATGAGGTCATGAGGAGAATGTTCAATTAGATGAGAGTAAACTTGCAAGCTAGTTGAAAATCATGGTCTGAGTCTAAGCTTAAGCAGTAAAATTCAAAGGTCCACTTACCAGTTATGGTTGCCTTTTGCTCTAGTTGTAGGTAGCTTCTTATTCTTCTGTCCCCTGGAATCACGAGGCAAAGAAGAAGGTGGACTGAGTCATTTTGAAGTCACAGATACTTTTCTTTTCTCAGCTCTTTTCTTCATGTTCCATTTTCTTGACCATAAAGATAAAAGATCTCTCAACTCCTTTGAAGTTAACAGTGCCAGCAGCACCTTAGAATATAAAGTGCAAGAGCAATGCAGCAAAGTAACATGCATGAATGAGTCTGGAAATCAGCAGAGACATTCTAATTCAGATGGCATGGTCATCAAGCACTGAAAGAGAGAAATTTCACAGAATTGGAAGATATTGGCTCAAAGCTGATTTTACTAATACTTCAACACAAAAATTGAGGTCCCATGAAGACAATGATCCTCTAATCAGAGGATAGAGTAGAAATGCTCTTTTTAGGAAGGCTTTACGCAACCAATAGGAAGTTAAAGAGCAGGAGTCAATGCTTTTGTGGAAGTTGAAAATCACAGCCAATTGTACTTTGATGGTCAAGAAAATGGAATCTGAAGAAAAGTGTTGTGAAAAGAAAAGTATCCCTGCAATACCTGCTTTAGAAGGGACTGTTTCCTGAGTTCTTGGCCAAGCTGCAAGACATTTCCATTTGCAGTGGTATTGTTTATGTGTAGACTCTATTTTTTAGATGCAGAAAGAAACTCTACCAGATCTCGAGACTAAGAATGATTTCTGTCTCTCAATGAACATAGAAAAAACAGACTGTCAACCTGAGGCTGACATATCAGGGTGAGGCATACAGGAGGAGTGGGAAAGAACATCGCTCTAGTGAGAGCTTCCTGGTGAGAAGCTTCAGTACAGGAACTAGATATGCCTGGGACAAAAAGGGGCAATGAGGATCACTGTAGCTTTGCACCTAATTGCTGTCTAAATATACCTGGATATAAGGGTAAAGGGAAGAAAAGCATAAATGAGCCCAGGCAGTCACTGTCTAACTACAGTGTCTCTCGGGGATTGTTCCTTTGGAGAGATCAGGACAAAGTAGTTGATGCACTTGGTGTTGTCTGGGGAGGCAAAAGGATTGCAGCAAGGATAGCTCCAGTGATAGAAAATCTTATGTATCACTATTGGATTTAGATACCAATTTTCGGGCAACAGGCTGGATCTGCAGAGCCTGTCAGCATGACAGTTAGTTTTCCTGGGAATATGTATTGCTATCAAGATGCAATTCAATCAGTCATGCACTGTCACACACTCATGACTTTTCAGCATAAAGGGTAGAATCTGGTTCCTCCCTGGTTGTTGATGTACCAAATTACTGTCGTGTTGTTGGTTTGAATGTAAATCGCTCCTGGAAACAAGAATTCCTGTAGTTCCTGCAATTCAAGGTAGACTGCTCTCACCTCTAAGACATTGATGTGAAGGATATATTATTTTTTTATTTTATTTTATTTAACATTTGTTTACCAGGAAAGTCTGACTGGACACAGGTCCTTTTTTAGCAGAGGCCCGGGGAGAAAAGCTCCATGAGTAACAATAAATTTTCATGCACACATTACAATAATTAAAAAGTATAAAGTAAACAAAATGTAGTATACTTAAGAACATACAAATTTGTTACATCTTGACAACAAAACCTAGGCTTTGAACATAACTAGTACTATTTGTAGGTATGACTTATGTCAATATATAAGGTTAAGAGAGGTCAGTAGGAGCAAAGGATTAAACACCGGGGGAGAAGTTGGATATGTTTTGGAGATGTATCAGAGCACTTGTGAGGGGTTAGTACAGGAACATAGACACTTTTTTTTATTTAAGCTTTAAGTGATGGCTTAAAGTGGTTAGTGGATGAGATTGAGAGAGTGGAGTTAGGAAGGGAGTTCGATATACAGGCTATATAGTTGGAAAATAAAGATTCTCCTGCAGTGTTTTTGGCCTTGGAGATTGTGAGTAAGTTCTTGTTGTTAGAGCGAAGTGGTCTGCTAAAACTGTAAAGAAGGATGAGATTTTGTAGTGCAGGGTTTCTAGTTGGTTGTGTTACAATTTTGTGAGTTAGAGTTGGTTGTAAAGAATAATGTTGGGAAGCTCAAGCCAGTCTAGTATCTTTAAAGCTGTACAATGATGTGTTCTATATGGGCAGTCAGATGCAAACTTAGCAATTTTATTATAACATGCTTCTAGCTTAGATAAGTCAGTTTTCCTCAGATTAGTTAAAATTGGAGAGGCATATAGTAGAGTGGAGAGCAGATTGATTTGTGCTAATGTAATTTTGGCCATTGTGGTCAGGAACCTTTTGTGTCTATATAGACTTCCAAGTTTCTTGTGGACTTTTTTAATAGTTAGGGAGACATGCAAGTCAAATTTTAGGGTATTGTCTATTTCCACTCCATGAAGCTTTGTATGGGTTGTCGGGGAGATCACAGTATTGTCTTTGGCTATTATGTTAAATGTTGGGCATGAGATAGATGTCTTGTTAGGTTGGAAGAGTAATAATTTAGTTTTGTTTGGGTTCAGGATTAGATGAGCATTGGCTAACCATGTTTCAACAGAAGTGAAAGATTCCTGTGTTTGAGAATGAAGAGTTGATAGAGAAGTGGCAGCACAGATAAGTGTTGAATCATCTGCATACTGTATTATAGAACCACGTGGCATAGCTATGTGTAGATTATTAGTAAAGAGGGAGAAAAGGAGGGGGCCCAAGATAGATCCTTGGGGACACCAATGGATAAAGGAAGGCATGGAGATAGGTCACCCTGCCATAGAACAGATGATTGATGGCCAGATAAATAGTTATTAAACCAAGCTGTGGCAGATGGTTAGAAAGATAGTTCAGTTAGTACATCTATTAGTTTAGAATGGGAGACCATATTGAAAGCTTTTGATAAGTGTAGAAAGATGGCAGATACAAAGTTGTTGTTATTCCTGTGATGGTTTACGGTATTAGTGAAGGATAAGAGAGCTGTAGTGGTACTATGTGATGGGTGAAACGCATGCTGAGTGTTTGCGAGAAGGTTATTTGTTAGTAAGAATTTCATGACCTGGAGATGAATACACCTTTCAAGTAGCTTAGAAAGAGGTGAGAGAATAGCAATTGGCCGATAGTTTGTCAGTTCTGTGGAAGGTGCCCCTTTATGAAGTGGGATTACATGCAAAATTTTCCACAGTTCAGGGACCTTGTTTTCGAGAATGGATCTATTTATAAGGAATGATACTGGAAAGGCTATAGATTCAGCTGCAATTTTGAGGTATTCACTGGGTAAGTTATCTATGGCAAGTGTAGTAGGTTTTAGTTTCTGTAGTAATTTTTTTATAGTGGCTGTAGGAACTGGGGAGAAAGAGAATGAGGCACTGCTAGTTTGTAGACTTGGTTGGTTTTGTATCAGGAGTAGGAGTTTGCTGTTTGGAAAGGGCAATTATAGATTCAGTAAAATGTTAAAAATGCTATGCTATGCTACTATGCTATGCTATCGGACTTGTTGTGGATGCTTGGTATTGGTGTAGTAGACTTTCCTGGGTGAAGGATTGAGTTTATAGCTGGCCAGAATTTTTGAGGGTTTTTCTGATGTGTGTTTTGAATGTTATGATAGAAATTTATTTTTTCCTGTTTTATTTGGGGTTTTTTTGCCTTATTTCTAAGTTCTTTATACTGTTGTTTAGAAACTACTGTGTTAGCCTTACGCCATAGTTCCCAGGCTTTATCTCTAGTTTTTAAAAGGGCCCTAGTGTCTCTGCTTAGCCAGGGGGCACAGTTTGATTTTACTCTGATGGTTCTAACAGGGGCATGTGCATTTAACACATCTAAGAAAGATTTATTAAAGTGGTTCACTGCATCATCTAGATCAAGGTATTTGAGTGGAGTCCAATTGCACCTTTGTAGGTCAGCTAGGAAGTTGTCAAGATTTATTTTATGTTTTTTTCTGAGTTGTTTAAACATAGTAGATTTTGGTGGGAATATGTGTTGTTGTATAGTAAATGTGGGTAGGTGGTCGCTCAGACCATCAGGAAGGCAACCTGATTGGAATGAGTGAAAGGAGTTATTTAATAATATTCAATCAAAGGTGGATTGTTTTGTATTAGCTTTATCTATTCGGGTAGGTTCTTGCATAGTTTGTGTAAAACCATGCAAGTTTATGTGATGGATGAGGTGATCAGTATCACATGCAAACAAGTCTGTATACCTTGGATCATCCTTCCATGATAATGCCCTCCCCACCCAAAGGAGGAGGCAGCCATGGTTACATCTACCAAAAGGAGTGGCATCATAAAAGTTCTTCCCAGGAGAATGAATGGGGAAGTTAACCACCAATGTAGCTGGACTCTGCAAAAATGTATGATCGGAGAGATGATCTGTTACCTGTGACAGTTGTGCACTGAGTAGTCATTGTAGTCTCATGTGAAACTAAGACAGATGTACCACAAGAATGAAAGAAGCCATCAGCCCCAGGACCCAAAGGACTAGGACCACTGGTAGAGATAAAATTAAAGGAGATCTCTGTTTTTCTTTAGAACCAAAAAGAATCTGAAGTAAAAACCTGACCTGTCTTATGAGGTAGGACCTCTTGAACAGCTCTTTTGTCTAGAAGAGAGAGAAAAGTTCTCTTTTGGACACATTTTACTCATGTAGTGACATACCTGGGAGTGGCCAATATGGTAGGGAAGGAGGGTGGATAAAGTGACTTGTATAGTTTCTGGTTATTATCCTTCTTACTAAAGAATCATAAGTGATGGGCATCCATACAGGAGAGTAGACAGATAGATGAACCCCAATTGTCTCTAGAGGGAAGCAGTTTTAGGCCTTCAGGGATGATTGAGATGTCAGTGAGAGAAAGGCCCATGATATCTCTAGTTTTGCAGACCTCATCAACCTCTATTCTATTTCCATTAAAGGGGCCAATTCTGCCATGGCCACCCCTATCAGAAGTGGATTTGAAGGGCTTACATTGGGAATTTTTAAAACCACAGGGGTTTGGACCTCCTTTTGTTTCCTGCAAGATCATTCTAGGGTCTCAAAACTAATTTCTACATTTGAATTAAAAATGTGGTTGAATACAACTGGATTCTCTTTTTTACCCATTGTCCTATTGGCTTAACTCCATGGAATTCATCTGTGTTTTTGCATTATGCATAAGCCTCATGAACATGGTGCCCAGCATGATTTCTAGCTGTTTCCTAGAACCAGGAGTGGGCAATATTTTCAGACAGGATAGCTCTTGCTTGACTATTTCTCTTTAAAATGGTTCATTTGGGTGGTGTGCATGAAGCCCTGAGCACAAACGTGCCTGAAGCCTCCAACTGCTGCCCTGTTCTATTCATCACCCTAGACTCCTTTTTGGGAGGATGGGCAGTAGCTGTATCCTCTGTCAGCTCTTTTTTGGTTGCCACTGCAACAATAATGGAATCATCCTAAGGGACTCTTGGACCAAACCTGTCTGTCCCCACGGGAGGGGTAGGAGTATTTTGTCAAGCTCACTAGGACAATATTCAGATACATCAGACTCCTGCCATACCCTCCTGGTGGCCAAGTCAATAAGGCAGTTTTCTAGAGGTACCACCAAACAAGTACAGAGTGATGATCAATATGTCTCAAAGAAGACCTCCTCATCCAGAGGATGGATCTGTGGGCAACAAGACACCCTGTTGCAAGAGATATACGATATCACTGAAATTTAGATCTTTAGCAGGGGATTGAGAATGCCCTCTTGATTATCTGTGTCTGTGTCCAGAGTGGATGACTCCATAGGGGAGTCAATGTGTCTCCACATACACATCCTCTCTTTTGGAACATTGGCTGAGGTAAGTCTGAATCCTCAGAGGACTGATCCTGCAAGTGAGCAGATTTATTGAGGCAATTTTGTCAGCTCTGACCCTGGGAAGCATTAGGACTTTAAGGTAGAGATGGACGGATGTCACGGTGAAGAGCCAAAAATGAAGAAGACTGCATTGCAGTTCTCAGAGGAGACACTTTAATCCTTCTGGTAACCTTGAAGGTGACCCCACTTTTGCCATATCTGAGGTATCCCCATTGAATGCCAGAGCTACTACTGCTGAAGAAGACATATAGACAGCAGAGATGCTGGGATCCATGACCTCAACATAGCAGACAGCCCTGAAAAGAGAATCAGTGCCATAGCCTTCAAAGCCAGATGACCCTGACACTGAGAAGGCAGCCATGTGGGATGGATGAGAGGACATCAGTCCTGATATCCACTGAATCAGATTTGAAGTCCTTGGAATTGAGGCTAAAAGGCCAACTGACTTTGAAGCTCCAGGCTCTGGGAGAGTTATTAAATCTGAAAGCCAGATTGGAGAAGGAGCAAAAATGGGAGATAGGGGACAAGAAAATTCCACCCATGTAGAGAGTCAGAAGGACACCCATTTCTATCTTCAGCTACAGATCTCATAATGTAATCCCAATTCATTTCTGAAGCACCCATGAAGAACTTGAAGGATCTAATGAAAGACTGTGAAAGAGATTGAGAAAGGAATCTAGAAAGTTTTATCTTGGAGACTTGAGAAATCTGTTGGGGATAGTGATTATCTCAGACTGCGGAAACTGACATAGAAAACTTGGTTGGAGTCAAGAAACAATTGGCTCCATTTTCAACACTTTAGAAGGTATGCTACCCAGGAGATTAATCTGGCTTACATTTTTTGGAAACAGAATATTTTTGAGAAGGATTTATTCTTTTGCTTTTCTTTATCGTTCTCTCTCTCTCTCTTCATTTTGGGCTTGTCTGCCTCTGGATCCAGGATCTGCAAATCTTTAATAGTCAGTGTCTGCTAAGCCTTGCAGACTGCACAGTCGGCTAAAAGTGGTCCACTTTGGGCACACAACAAAAGGTTTGTGCATATCCCTCCCAGGATATGTATTAAGTTCATGCATATCTAGAGGGGGATTTTAAGGCCAAATAATTTTCTCCTTAACTATCTGTAGCCCTAGTACAGAAACTGTCTCACACACAAACAAAAGTGCACACACAATAACTATTTTATCTGTAAAATAGAAAATTGATTTCTAATGAGAGCAGAAAATGTAAACAGGCAGCAATTGAGGGTTTTTTTAGGCTTGGCACAATGAAGAAGGGAAGAGATCTAGATAGTAAATATCTCAGAGGATTTAACTATTAGTTAAACGTGTCTGTCAGATAACTGCCTATACAAGTAAATATATAAGAGCATATGAAAAAACAAGCATGTTATAACAAATGAGAAGACCATGTCTGAATACTAACATGGCAAATAAGATCTGAGGCAGCTTCATCTACAGGTGCAATGTTAATAGGGAACAATTTAAAGGTGATCAAGGCTGGAGTACTAGTTTTTCCTAATTGGATCTGACAGTTACTCAAGGAGCAATCAGTTGGATTGGAAAGGTGGGATTAATAGGATGCAGAAAATTCAGAGGGTTTGTAGGGTGAATTTCCCACACAATAGACCAGGAGGTCATTACATGAAGTACAGCTTGTGGACTGAGGAATCATTTTCTTAAGTATAAAAGCAGGAAAAGAGGAGTTGTTAAAGTATTCTCTAAAACTAATGAAAAAAAATCCAGAGGCACACCACGAAAAATGGAACCAACCTTATGAAAGCCTTTTTATTCACATACAGAGCACAGAACAATGGCCAGTAAGCGCTTTCACGTTTCTCTGAATGCTTCTTCAGACTTAAAAAGTACTCCTTTTATAGTACATCAATATAAAGGCAGGTTTAATCAGCTTGCACCAATCAAAATCATCCCATTACATCATTAATTAATGCAGTAATCAAGAATCAATTAAATCATCTCTGCCTAGTAATGCTTACAATACTGAAGAATGTAGTGTGTCATCACATAACAATGCATATAGAAAGCATATGCAAATGTGTGCATGCAATAAAAACAAACATATATATATATATATATATATATATATATATATATATATATATATACACCAACTAATAAAATGGGCATAGAAAATATATATAACAAGATACAACCATGACATATAAAATATGGACATTCATATAAATGTCCTACATCTAAAAACATGTTTATTCTAGCCATTTAACATTCATAATGTCAGTAAAATTTCAATACCATAAAAATCTGCTATTCCATATAAAAACTACTATTCCATAAAAACTTCATATTCATGTATATATAAAAATATGTATTCATACTTGTGTACCAAGGTAATAAATATGGGTCTACCCATTAAAAGTGACTAGTGAGTAAGGGGTCTATCTTTAAGGAAGGGTTTCAGTGAAACCCTATCATTTAGACCGTGTAACCTATCTGTTTGTAACCTCAGGATCCATCTAGCTTCCTGCTTCTCAGTATGGTTCCTGACATCACCTAACCTCACTGTTTTGTATATTAATTCCATCACAGTAAACTGAAACTGGTGTGTTGTATCTGTATGCATTACATGTCTTGCACGAGCATTACTCTCATCTTCTCTACTAATGGCATAAATGTGTTAGCTCACACGCTGTCTCAGCATTCTATTGGTTTTGCCAACATAGAAGCAACTACATTGCTGACATACAGCTAGATACACGAGATCCCTTGTCTTACAGTCTGCATATATCTTAAAAGAAAATACATGACCTGTGTCAGGGTGAACAAATTCCTTGCTCCCAGACATGAAACTGCAATGGGTGCATGAATTACATGGAAACGACCCTACTCTGACAGATCTGGTCCTATCCCTTCCAGTCTTCTCATAGCACAATATCCTTTTCAATGACTGAGTATTCCTGTATGTAATATATGTTGTCTGTTTTACTCCCGGATCCAACTCACGAGCTTCTCCCTCTACCCATAATAACTCAGTCAGCCTGCTATACCTCAAGGCGAGTTTGCTGCCCTATAAGCCCTGGAAGCAATTACACATAAGCATAGTCAAAGGAAGAACAGCGGTAGCAGAACTGCATCTGAGACCTGGAACACAAGTTCCATAATAACTACAAGGTCACTCCAGGAGATAAAAGGAATGGGGAAGGAGGGTGGGGATTTGGAGAAGAATAAAAATGGATAACACTGATGTATAGTTATGGTGAGTACATAACTTTAGTTCCTGATGTTGTCCTTTTCATTCGATCCTCAACAATTGGGACAGTGTCCCCAGCTATGTGAACCTTGGGTAGCCCTCATGGAAGTATATTCCAGAGTACTGTAGAACCAGAGGCAGCATTGCTCCTTGAAATCTAATCCAATTTGTAATCAGCAATAAAGGTATGAGAATTAGACCAGGTAGCTACTGCTCAAATGTCATCAATATAAGTTCTAGACCAAGAGGCAGAAGAGGTAGCCAAGACCCTGGTGGAAAGTGCCTTAAGAAGTCTGGGTAAAGACGTACCTTGTTGACTGTAAACAAAAGAAATGCAATCAGCAATCCATTTGGCCATGGTAATCTTTGAAAATGATGAGCCCAGTTAGTTTTGGGAGAAGGAGACAAACAGTTGTTCTCACTTCCTGAAATCTTTTGTTCTGTGGAGATAAAAATTAAGTTGCCTATGTACATCTAAAAGATGTAGCATGTGCTCTTCTTTGTTAGCACAGCTGGGAAAGAAAACAGGCAAACAAATGGCTTGACTAATATTCATTTTGAAGGCTATTTTAGGCAAAAAAGGTAATCCTGTATTTATGAAAAATAGGATAAGCTAATTTGGAAGAGAGAGCCTGCAGTTCAGAAACTCATCTTGCAGATATAATGGCTACCATAAAAGCTGTTTTCCAAGACAAAAAATTTAAATCAGACATAGCTGAAGGTTCATAGGGCTTCCTAGTTAACTCTTGTAATATGACTGTCAAATCCCAGAGGGGGGGCAATGGATCCTTCACTGGGGGCCGAAGCAAGAAAGTACCTTTTAGAAAGGCCTTGCACAACTTTGTAGAAGTTAGTGAGGAAGCATTTTCTCCTGAATAAAAATTAGAGATGGCTGCTAACTGCATTTTGATAGTAGAAAAAATATCTCCTACTTGAAAAATAGAAGCTAAAAATTCTAGGACCACAGAGATAGCAGCAGTAAAGGGGGTCCAGGTCTTTGAAGAGTCCAAACAGAGAATTGTTGAGACCTTGTGGAAAGACAGAAATCTCTATCAAATTGGGGAGGAAAGTCTATAGCTGTCAGTGGAATTGGAGAAACCATGCAGTCAACTTGAGGCCTGTCATGTCCAGATGATACATCCAGCAGAGATGCAAAAGCAGATCTGGAGTGGGGTCCAGTATTTATGGAAAATAATGAAGATAAGATTAAAGGAAGGGGAATCACAGCTGATGAGGCCAAAATGGGGCAATGAGGATAATTGTAATCATCAATTGAAGTGCCTTCTGTAAGAATTTTGGAATCAGAGGTATTGGGGATAAGCATTAGGGAGACCAGAGGGCTAAACATGGACTAGAGCATCTCTTGATGACTCCTGGGGGGGGGGGGGATTAGGGCAAAGAACCTTCTGCGTTTGCTGTTGTGGTGAAATGCAAAGGCTCTACCCAATGACGGAAAATCGTCTCCACCACTGATTGATTGAGAGGCCACTCATGGACCTGCTGTTTGTCCTCTAGAATGTTGGATTTCCATGGTATGTGCATTGTCATAAGAAAGTGGTTAGAAGAGATCACCCACTACCACGCACTCACTGCCTGTCAAACAAAGGAGGTAAGATCATGTTCCCCCTGTTTGTTGATGTACCAAACCACAGACGTTGTCAGTTTGTAATCGTCTCAAGAGGAAAAATGTTACTGCAGGCGATGGTACAAAAGGACAGCCTAGGAAAACTTTCACTGACCGAATCCACCAATGTAGATGATCTTTGCAAACTGAGTGATTTTAACTGGAGAGGACAAGGGATGATGAATTGACTAGTGAAGAGCTAGGATCCACTGAAGAATGCACATATAAAACCAGGTCATAGGAGCTAAGGTTATGGCAGTTGCCATTGATACTAGGGCTTGAAGAACAAGTATGGCTGGGGAAGAGCCATACTTCTTAGACCTACTATTAGGTCAGTCACCTCAGAAGAGGATGTGAATTTTGAAGTAACCACTAATACAAATCATGATTGCACACAAACAGTAGGTGTAGCCACTAGAAAGATTTCAAGTAGTTTTGTCACCTCATTTTGTTTGGAAGTCAAAGAAATTGAGGTTATATTTAAAAGAAACTGGAGCATCTTTATGATGGAACCAGATGTGTTGGAGAAGTTGGGTAATTCACATCTTTTATTTACAGGAAGAACAGGAACTTGAAACAAATCTTAGAAATGGAACCCCAGACCTGTAGTAGATCTTGTGGTACATTTAAATGTGAAAACTGTAACTATTGCAGATATATAGCAACAGGGACAGAATTCACAGCAGGTTCCTTTAAGGTAAAAACTAAGGGTAGATTTAACTGTAACTCTAAATCCGTTGTTTACCTGGCTAGTTGTGTAGCCTGTCCAGCATATTATGTTGGTAAGATGGACAGAAAACTAAGAGAGAGGATTTATAAGCACGCATACCATATTAGAAAAAAGTCACCTTCTAAACCATTGGCAAGGCATTGTGCTGAACACCCAACATACCACTTTCACTTTAGAGTGATTTGTCAGATTACTGTTAATCTAAAAGGGGGTCCTTATCATCTAATTCTGGAAATACAGGAGTTGATTTGGCAACTGCATCTCAACTCTTATAACCCCCCCCCAGATTTGAATGAAGTCACTTCCATTGCCTGTATTCTGAAATTAAAGAGCCTAATGTGCTAGACAAGTCTTTGTCTTTTAAACAGCTGTATTTGTAGTTGAGTAAAAGAATGCAGGTTTTTCGCTTCATGTTTTAAATCCTTTAAAAAAATATGTCTCATTTTGCATCTAAGCTTGCTTCACCCTTGTTGGTGATTTGTGAAAGCATTACAATTGAGTCGATCAACACTGGTTTAAGTTGAAATTGCAGTCTCTTATTCGATTTTATTTTAAGTGCAATGTTCTTTTAGTCCACTTGGAGCGCTCTTGTAACTCATAACAATGTGTATATAAACATTTACATTTATATATATATTTTCCATAGTTTTTTCATAATTTTTTATCACATATTTTAAGAGTTACACTCTGTCCACCTAAATGCAGTGATTTAATGTGTCTTTATTTGTGCACAAAAGCAGCTATACATGTTTGTTCTTTACAGGTTTTCACAGTTGCTGTTTTTGCATTTGACTTGTTGCTGATGTCATGAGTCCAAGCTTAATTACTTATGCAATACCATTGGTTAATGTTTTTTGAAATCACCATGTGGTCTATATTAAAGTGAGTACTTGTGCTACTGCTGTAGGTCTGAAGAAGTCTTCTAAATTAAGACGAAAAGTGCTTAACCATTTATTTTTGTATCATACTGTTTAGTTGCAAAGTAATAAACCTGTGTTTACTTTTTTTCCGCTTTGGAGACTTTGTGTCCTTGAGCCTTCATTTGTTTCCTGAGTTGCAGTATGGATTTGTTTGTTTGGATTACACGGTTTGTTCGTCTATGGCGACTGGCACTGTCTCCAACTTTCCTGAGCAGTCAGATGAGCAGAACGCCATTACACTTGGTAACGCATCAGATGTCAGCAACTTGACTGTTATTTTAGCTGCCTTGAACAAAAGGCTCGACGAGCTGTCAGCTCGTTTTGATGCTCTTCCTAACAACCTCTATCTAAGACCTGAACAGGAAGGAGGTTCTTCTTTACTATGTGAAACCGCTAATGCTTGCATAGACAATTCTTGCAGAGACAAGCAGTCAGCACTTAACGGTGAAACAAGTGGATTGAGCCGAATAGGTGAAAGGAGTGGAGGAGGTGTAAGGGGAAGTCATTTGGCTTCAGTACAACTTGGTGCAGGTTACAGTGGTGGATCGAACAATTTATCATCGGGGCTTATTGGGCTCCCAGATGTCAGTAGCTGGTTAAATGAGAGACCATCTTTGAATATAGAAGTGCAAAACAATATACGTGAGCAACCGGCTGGAGGTAACACACCACTGGTGTCTCTTTTAAGAGACTTTGATAAAAAATCATTAAAGGCTAAAAAGCTTCAACTGGAAATACGCTATTTTGAAGAATGTAGAAAGGAAGGTGTTGTGCCAAAAGGTCTTTGCTCGTGGCAATACCCGTCGGGGTTGGAAGCAGGTACACCTTTTTTCAATGACCTTACCAATTTATTTGATAACCATGGTCTAGAATTAATGGGTTTAATGTCCAAACATTGCAGCTCGACTATTGATTGTTTGGCAACAGATATTTCAAGCTTAGATAAGGAAATCAAGGAACACCCAGATTCCTGAGATATCAGTTTGAATACAAAAGGGTGTTCAGCTCTATCGAACAACAGATATTGAAAGACACTGAAATTAAGCTTAAAAAACTAAAGAGAGATATTAATGACTATAAGAACGGTGTTGCTTACCCTAAACCACCCCCATCCCAGTCTAGGAATTTTTCAGATCAATCAGGAGAGGCTTTAAGAAGTCAGGAGAGAGGGTCTCAGGTTACAAACTTTAATCAGTGTGTAACAGAACCTTTCTCTAACCAACAAAATAACACTGTCCCTATTGATGAAGTAAGGGAAGGGAACTACAACTCTTCCCAGAGTCAAGGTAATAGAGCTCAAAGTGGTGTTTCAAACAACGTATATGACCAGTCTTCTTTTTCCAACAACGGCCAAAACCATCGACCCAAGTACAACACGAGGGCAAAAGGAGCCAAGAAATAGGTAACCAAGTGGAACAAATAACTATTAAACCTACCATTCTGTTTAATAGAAAAGGTGATTTTAAAATGTATAACTTCTCTGACTATGACATTGACCCTAGGCTTTGCGAAGTTTTTAGCAGGGGTCTAACTTTTGTTCCAGATTACCACTTTAGACTTCCTGATACATTAATTGATCTAAAACCTGTTGCCCATAAACTCAATTTAAACTTGATGTTTGATGAGAACAGTTCTGTTAACAGCATCCTGAGAGTGTCCAGTACCATCAACTCACCAATGCACCCATTGTTGGGCGTTTTTGAACATTTATGTGAGTCTGACCTTTGGCACTTGCAAAGAAACAACAAGAATAGTGTTGGTACACTAAACATGGATGCTGGAGAGAGGGATATCCTGAGTTTAACCAAAAGTCTTCCTATCCGTTTTTTAAAACCAGACAAAGGAGGTGGACTAGTAGTTATGAATTTAAGTGACTACAATTCAAGAATGCGTCTGGTCTTGGAAAGTGGTATTTATGCTGAATCCAGTGTCAATGAGATGAACGGGGCCTATAAAAAGGTTCATTGTTTCTTAAATGGATTTATTCATCGAAGGTATGATAGACATGGACATATTCAATTACTTGTCTACACCTAGCCCTAAAATACTAACATTATTTGGGTTGCTGAAATTGCACAAAGATCAACAAAATCCACCCATGAGGGCCTTAGTCAACTCCCTGGAATCTATCACATACGCAAGTGTGAAGTACATTGATTCTATCTTTAAGAACTATGTTGAAAAAGAAGAACAAGTTTGCAGAGACTCATGGGCATTCTAACGTCCATTAACAACATTGAATATGATGAATCTTTAATGCTCTTAACAGTAGACGTGGTTGACTTATATTTCTCTATTCCCCATGAGGAAGGTATTGAGGGGATAGTCGAGAGACTATTAGTGCATGGGGCCAATAGTAGAGAAATTAGGTTATTTCAAGAAATCATGGAAGTTATTTTGACTAACAACTTTGTAATGTTCAACAACACGATTTACAAACAACAAAGTGGTGTGGCTATGGATTCACCATGTGGGGGGAGCTATGCTAACTTGGTGCTGGCTAGCTGGGAACATAAAAACATTCTTTCGGATAATGAGTGGTCTGACAGAATAAAGATTTACACAAGATTTTTGGATGACATTTTTATACTGTTTAAGGGTACTGAATCCGAAGCCCAGAGTTTTGTGCAACATCTTAACAGCAGCACCAGTTTTTCAAATTCATCCACACATATCATAAGAATTCCATTACATATTTGGACATTGAATTAAAAAAGAACATAGAAGAACAGCGCTATGTAGACAGGATCTACTGTAAACCCACATATTCTAACACCATGCTTCACTACACAAGTTGCCATCCTATACATCAGAAAAGATCTGTACTTAAAAGGACAACTTGTCCGTGCAGCAAGGATGGCGACTGATGAAGTGACTTTCCTTGAAGAATGTGAGACACTTAAAGTTATGTTTCTAAAGAGAGGTTACCCAGACACATCTTGATTTAGTAAATGAAGTTGTAAACAAAAGGAGAGAAGGGTTTTATAAACCACTTCTTAGACCTACTATTAGGTCAGTCACCTCAGAAGAGGATGTGAATTTGGAAGTAACCACTAATACAAGTCATGATTGTACACAAACAGTAGGTGTAGCCACTAGAAAGATTTCAAGTAGTTTTGTCACCTCATTTTGTTTGGAAGTCAAAGAAATTGAGGTTATATTTAAAAGAAATTAGAGCATATTTATGATGGAACCAGACATGTTGGAGAAGTTGGGTAATACACCATCTATTATTTACAGGAAGAACAGGAACTTGAAACAGATCTTAGAAATGGAACTCCAGACCTGTAGTAGATCTTGTGGTACATTTAAATGTGAAAACTGTAACTATTGCAGATATATAGCAACAGGGACAGAACACACAGCAGGTTCCTTTAAGGTAAAAACTAAGGGTAGATTTAACTATAACTCTAAATCTGTTGTCTGCCTGGCTAGTTGTGTAGCCCGTCCAGCATATTATGTTGGTAAGACGGACAGAAAAACTAAGAGAGGGGATTTATGAGCACACATACCATAGAAAAAAGTCACCTTCTAACGCATTGGCAAGGCATTGTGCTGAACACCCAACACACCACTTTCACTTTAGAGTGATTTGTCAGGTTACTGTTAATCTAAAAGGGGGTCCTCATCATCTAATTTTGGAAAGACAGGAGTTGATTTGGCAACTGCGTCTCAACTCTTATAACCCCCCAGGTTTGAATGAAGTCACTTCCATTGCCTGTATTCTGAAATTAAAGAGCCTAATGCGCTAGACAAGTCTTTTGTCTAACTAAGTTTTTTAAACAGCTCTATTTGTAGTTGAGTAAAGAATGCAGGTTTTTCCCTTCATATTTTAAATCCTTTAAAAAAATATGTCTCATTTTACATCTAAGCTTGCTTCACCCTTGTTGGTGATTTGTGAAAGCATTACAGTTGAGTCGATCAACACTGGTTTAAGTTGAAATTGCAGTCTCTTATTCTATTTTATTTTATTTTGAGTGCAACATTCTTTTAGTCCACTTGGAGCGCTCTTGTAACTCATAACAATCTGTATATAAACATTTACATTTATATATATATTTTCCATAGTTTTTTCATCATTTTTATCACATATTTTAAGAGTTACACTCTGTCCACCTAAATGCAGTGATTTAATGTGTCTTTATTTGTGCACAAAAGCAGCTATACATTTTTGTTCTTTACAGGTTTTCACAGTTGCTGTTTTTGTATTTGACTTGTTGCTGATGTCATGAGTCCAAGTTTAATTGCTTAATTACTTATGCAATACCATTGGTTAATGTTTTTTGAAACCACCATGTGGTCTGTATTAAATTGAGCACTTGTACTACTGTTGTAGGTTTGAAGAAGTCTAAATTAAGACAAAAAGCACTTAACTGTTTATTTTTGTATCATACTGTTTAGTTGCAAAGTGGACTGCGGTGATGGTGCTGTGGTAGCATTGTCGCCTCACAGTAAGACGTTGTCCTGTTCGATTCTCAGCTAAAGCGTCTTCTGTGTGGAGACATGAGTGAATGGGTGTACCTTCGTTGAAGGTTGTGCGTCAGGGCCGGCAACTTGGCACATAAAAATCTACTGCCAATCATTAGCAGATCAGAGTTCCGCTGTGGCGACCCCTAAAAGCCGAAAGACAACAACAACTGTTTAGTTGCAAAGTAATAAACCTGTTTTTACTTTTTATCTGCTTTGGAGTCTTTGTGTCCTTGAGCCTTCGTTTGTTTCCTGAGTTGCAGTTTGGATTTGTTTGTTTGGATTACACATATAAAACCAGGTCATAGGAACTAAGGTTATGGCAGCTGCCATTGATACTAGGGCATGAAGAACAAGTATGGCTGGGGAAGAGGGTATGCAATAATTTGTTCCACCTGGAACCTGATGCTCCTTACTCGATATGGTGGAAGACAGGCTATCCGACTGACTGTGTTCAACTGGGCACCTATGAACTCAAGGCTCTGAACAGGTTGAAGATGAAATTTGCAGATGTTGACTGAGATATCTAGTGATTGATGCAATTAGAGCAAGTAGTCCCTGGATTCCTCTAGGAGATGCTTGGTTGGGGTGGTGAGGAGCCAGTCGTATAGGAAGGGATACACTCAGAATCCCAACAGTCTCAGATGAGCTGCTACGAGTGCCATACATTTGGTAAACACCCTGGGGGCCATGCTGAGACCAAAGGGCAGGGCACTGAACTGGTAGTGACTGGCCCCTAGGCCAAAATGTAGAAATCTTCAGGATCATCTTTTCATCTTGATGTGATAGTACACATCCTGAAGATCGATGGAGCACATCCAATCATCCTTCTGTAGAAACTGCAGAATGGACTGAACTCTTACCATTCAGAATTTTTACTTTTTCAGAAATTGATTTAGTTTGCTCAGATCCAGAACTGGTCTCAGGTCCCCAGTTTTCTTTGGCACTAAAAAGAATCTTAAGTAAGTTCCAAACCCTTTCTGATCTGGTGGTACCTCCTGGATGAATCCTTTGTTCAGTAGCTTTTAATTTTCTTGAGCTGCTGCCTCCCTCTGACTGGGTGGGATGTCAGGGAGCCTATTTCTTTTTATTGGAGCAATCTAGAAAAAATGGTATTTAATAACCTTAGCACCTGAGAATCTTTTGTTATTGATGCCCAGGTGTCTGTGTGCAGAGACAAGCACACCTCCCTCCTGACTGCTTGCAGAGATGAGCAGTTGGGCAACTCTTCAGGAGCACTGGAAGTAGTTATCCAAAAAGGAATCTTGGAAACCTGGTTTTGTGGGCCTCCTCTGCTGCAAGGACATTGTCTTCACTTTAACCTTCACTCTCTGCCCCTGAGGGAGTTCCTCTTGTGTGAATCCTGTAAAGGACACTGAAACTTAAGGAAACACTTGTTCTTGCCTTCTCAGTGATCCTGGATAAGAATCATTGAGGAGTAGAAAAGTGTATCCCTATGGCAGACAGGGTCTTTCCATCCTATTCACTCTAGGAAAGTGTTTCCTTCACAGTAGGGGCAAACGGGCAAACAAAAATGTTCCATCAAAAGGAGTATTGATGAAAGAAGACTTGAAAGGCTCTGCAAAGTCAAATAGGTGCATCCAGGCATGTCTTCTAATGGCTCATGAGGTACCCTCCTCAGCATGGGATATCAGCCTCATTGATGCATTAGAAATGGATAATAGAGTGGCCAGTTGTGAAGAAGAATTCTTGTAGTCCTCCACTGACATGAACTCAGAGAAGGATTTGGAAAGTTCCTTAGTAAAATCCCACTGTAATCTAGTGAAATGTGCCAAATAATTCAGAGACCATAATGCAAAGGTCAGTGAGGCAAAATGCACTTTCTGAATCTGTCCAATGCCCTGGACTCCCTGTTGTGGGATGAACAGTGGAGCTGAGCTCTTCCAGCTCCTTCTTTGTGGCACCCACCACAGCCATAGTACTGACAGGGACTTTCTTGTTCCTGTATGGCCTGTCTTTAGGTGGTGCCAAAAATTTGTCAGGGTGACAAGGAATGGATTCTACAGTATCTGGTTCCTTCCACTCCAGGAGAGAGACTTGATCTACAAGCTCATGTAGCTGGAGAATTACCTAAAACATAGATGGGCTGGACCCAAAAGCTTCCAGAAAGACTGACTCCTCTTGGAAGGGGTTATCAGAAGACCATCCACTCTTTTGCCTGAGAATCTCTAGAATGTCTCTGAAGGAGACATCATCCAGTGAAATCTGGGGGATCCCTCCCCTTCACTGAAGTCAGTGTTCTCAGTGAGAGATTCCATGGGAGAATCTGTGCATCTCCTCTTACACATTCTTTTACAGGAAACCTCTTCAGTAGGATGATCTGGAGAGGTATCCAAAGAAAGGAGAAACTAATTTATGGGGACTGACTGGATGCTTGATGGTGCTAACCGTCCATGTGGAAAAGGCCTTAAAGGATCAGAGCTTGGAACCAAAGGTGGTATGGCTATATGATATGAAGATAATAGAGTAGTCGAGTCTCTCTGATGAGAGAAATACCTTGAATGCAGAAGGACCTGAAGATGCCACCATTGGTTGCACCAGAGCCAAAGCTGCCACTGCTACCATGCCATGAGCCTGCCTGGCAACATGCCTCGAATGGGAAGTCAGACATGAGCTCCAAGGGGCAAGGATAGCTCCAACAACATCAGAGTGAAACCAGTCCCCCTGGATCTGATGCCAATGCTTCAGCTCCAAGGCTCATTCTGGTAAAAAGGAATTGGGGCCAAACAAGTCAGGGAAGCAGCCGGAGTCAAAGATCTACCTGTCTTCAGATCTGATGTCAACACTATCAGGTCTCTTGGAGACGAGGGCTCTGAAACTGTGAGTCAGATTGAAGAAGAACATATCACTGCATGAGAAGTAGAGGGAAGGTGAGGCTTTCAGATCTAATAGGAGATGGAGCCAGGATAATCCCATCTGAATCTGAGGATTTTCCTCATCATCCTATCCTCTTTGGCTTTTGAAAGGCTCCTAGAGGACCTGATGGAAGAAGTAGTGGACTGGGGCTGAGACTCTGTCCTCAGGGTCCCCTCAAGGAGAGGAGAATGGAGATGAGGAGAAAATGGATCCACTGTGAACACTAGGGATCAGGTTTTAGAAGACTTAGTATGTCTAGCTGTCAGATCCGAAGACATGGGATCTCACTGCATCTATTTCAGATCCAAAGAGGTCAGATTTGACTTTGTTTTAATATTTTATGGAGGCTCCAAAGATGGTGTAATCTTAGGACAGCAAATTGAAGACCGATTCCATGATTCTCTCACCTCAGAAGAGGCTTTGGATGATTTTGAGGGGGATTGAGCCCCTTTAGAACTAATTTGTTTCTGCAATCACTAAGGGCCCTGGAATTAAAGGCTGCACAAATGGAGCAGTCTGTATCATGATGAGAAGCCCCAAGGAGTAGACACACTCCCTGTGGGAATCAGAATAAGGGATCTGATGCCCACAGGAAGTGCATTTTTTAAAGCCCATTGTTTTTTTTACTCAGCAGACCAAAAAAAGAAAGAGAGGAAAACAAGAAAGTTTTTTTTTCTTTAACTACTAAATATGGTAGGAAGAAAATTACCCTCTAGAGCAGGAGTGTCCAACCCGCGGCCCGCGGGCCGCATGCGGCCCTCAGAGCTCTTCCATGCGGCCCGCGACCCTTAAATTTAAATTTAATTGAAATTTAACTTTTTTTCCGTGTCCGCGTACTTCTGCTGTTCTGCGCATGCGCCAACTTTCTTTTTTCCACATTTTTTTCATACCAGCGTCTTTCCGCTGGTATGCGCATGCGCGAAAACACCGTTCGGTCGTTTTTTTCATTTGCGGTGAAGGAAGGAGTGAGATTGCGGTGAAGAAAGTGGATTTATTATTACAAAAAGACTACTACAACATCTATTCTACAGCAGTAAAAGGTAAGCTAAGCTATATAATTATAGTTGACTGAAGGATGCTTAATATTGGACCTAGAGATAATGATTAAAATGCTGACATAATTTAAGCTTTTGCTTTTGAATCGTATCCATTGCTTATTGAAAAACTGGCTTGGTTATTTTTGCTATGGGAAAACTAGTAACTAAAATAAGATGTAATTTTATTTCTAAAAAATGAAATAATAAGATTATGGGCTTTCAGAAGAGTGACTTGATGTGTAAAAATATTTAAGGCTGGTTTTAGTCTTTTCATAATGGAAGAGTTTTCGGAATATTAATGTCAGTGCTATGATTTGCTTCTGCCTGTTTTAATTAAGTTGTATAACAGAATGATTGGGTTCAATGATTCTAAGAGACTTAAGCTAGTTTAGATCGGATTAAGTATTCTTTTAACTGTTTTAATATTCCTTGTGTACTTTCTCATTCATCTCTGTATTTAATATGTATCCTCAATGTTTGTCTTAAAAACCAGCCACAAGCACTTCGTGAATACATTATTATGTATGTCTTATTACTATTTATTACTGGAAGGTTGTCCTTATTTACCATCACAGGCTAGCAGGCTGTAGTTTTTGTCTCCAGTTAGCAAAATTACTTGAGTCTGCTACCACTGAATGCATATTTAATGTATATATTTATATTTATTTGGCTAAATAAAGACTATCCCATAGCTGATTATTTTCTGGCCACATCTAGAGCTGTGGCATTACTACTGTTCCGGGAAGAAGGCTGTGGGGAAATGCTTGTTTCCAAGGCTTTTGTCTTGGATAAGGAGCAGAGGGAGACGCTGCAGTTCACTGAGAGAGTGGTAATAAAGGGGTGTATGATGCTATTCCAAGGATTTAACACTGCAAGTGGACTGTGTCCAGTCTAGTCTGGATGTGGATGTTGGAGGCCCAGTGAATATTTGTTTATTTTCATGGGGCCATCTTTTTTTATTGAATCCAGAGTTGTGTGTAGTTTTATCGTTGTTAGGTATCAGTGGTGTGACTCAACAGACCACCCCATTGATGCCACCTTGTTCCTTTCTTCTCAAATGGTTGGCAGTGGTGGGATTCAGTACTCATCTGTGCCATCTGGTTTTAACATTATTAGTTAATAGTGATGGAAGTTAAACCATACTGCTGACAAGTAGGCTCTACTAGTTTTTAACAGGACTGATTTAAAAATTGAAGTGACTCAAGTGTTATGATGCAGTAAAGCATTTATACACCTCAAACTTTAGAGTAGATTCCCAACCCCATATTTTATAAAATTCAGACTGTGTAGTAGTGGTTTTATGGTCTAATAGTGTAGTGGTCTTAACAAAATGTCTTGCGTAAGCTTGGTCAAACCAAAACTCAAATAATGCTCCCTCATACTACCACTAAGAAGGGCATGCACAAGAGCTTGCAAGTCAGACCTGATAGCATTACTTGTTGAGAGCAGTGAAATTAATTTTTTTACTTGGATGCAGTGTGTTAGGAGCATACAGATTATGTTGCCAGCTTGTTGACAGAATATGATAATTTGCTGTAAAATATGCCTTATTTTGATAGTAATGTTTGCTGACCAAACTTCAAAAATTGAGTACCTCCTCTGCTTTTGAATTCTGACTAGTTGGCTCATTGGTTGGATTAGCATTTATGTTCTCTGCTCCTAATGCTGTTTCAGTTTTATAAAGACGTACGGTAGTCTTTGCAGCTTGCCAGACAATGTGTTTGCATATCTAATTACAGTATTTGACTTTGTATGTTTAACAGATGCAAAATACAGTGAATATAAAAAGTTTACACACCCCTGTTTAAAATGCCAGGTTTTTGTGATATAATTTCAAAACTTTCCCACTTTTAATGTGACCTATAACCTGTGCAATTCAATTGCAAAACAAATCTCTTGGGGGGGGGGGAAATATAAAAAAAACAAAACATTCAATAAGCTGGTTGCGTAAGTGTGCACACCCTTAAACTAGTACTTTGTTGAAGCACGTTTTGATTAAATTACATCATTCAGTCTTCTTAGGTAGGAGTCTATCAGCATGGCGCATCTTGACTTGGCAATATTTACCCACTCTTCCTTGTAAAAGTGCTCCAAATCTGTCAGATTGAGAAGGCATCTCTTGTACACAGCCTTCTTCAGGTCACCCCACAGATTTTTTATTGGATTTAGGTCTGGACTCTTGCTGGGCCATTCCAAAACTTTAATTTTCTTCTGGTGAAGCCATTATTTTGTTTTTTGGATATATGCTTGGGGGTTATTGTCACGTTGAAAGGTGAAATTCCTCTTTATCTTCAGCTTTCTAGCAGATGCCTGAAGGTTTTGGGCCAAAAGTGACTGGTATTTGGAACTGTTCATAATTCTCTCCACCTTGAGTAAAGCCCCAGTTCCAGCTGAAGAAAAGCAACCCCAAAGCATGATACTGCCACCACCGTGGGGGTGGTGTTCTTTTGGTGATATGAAGTGTTTTTATGCCAAACGTACCTTTTTGGAATTGTGGCCAAAAAGTTCAACCTTGGCCTCATCAGACCATAACACATTTTCCCACATGCTCTTGGGAGACTTTGTTGTTTTTGCAAATTTTTTCTGTGTAAGAAAAGGCTTCATCTTGCAACCCAACCCAATAGGCCAGACATGTGGCGAATACGGGAGATTGTTGTCACATGTAGTACACAACCAGTACTTACGAGGAATTCCTGCAGCTCCTTCAGTGTTGCTGTAGGTCTCTTGACAGCCTCCCTGACCAGCTTTTCATCAACTTTGGAGGGATGTCCAGTTCTTTGCAATGTCATTGTTGTCCCATATTTTCTCCACTTTATGATGATCTTCACTGTGTTCCATGGTATATCCAATGATATGGAAATTTTTGTACTCCTCTCCTGACTGATGCTTTTCAACAATGAGATACCTTTGTAGCAGCTGTCCAGTTTCATTGGGGGGGGGGTTGCTATGTAGGTTAGTCATGATGGGGGAGGCATACAAGAGAAATGGTAGTAAACAGGTTGATGCAAGTTTTTTTCTAATGCTGTCAGGTAATGTTTACTTCTAAAAAACCTGTATATGTATTTTTCAAAGCGCATGCATTAACTCATGAGCGGAATAAAATGTCTGCATCTACAGAAGACTTTTAATAAACCAGTCCTGGATGTTTTGCAGTGCTTGATTTGCTGCATAGTTTTGTTCACTTTTAAATGAAAATTATTTTGGTTCATGCTTGTACTTAAGTTGGTTGTTTGGCTGCTAGCTAGGCTAGATTTTCATCATTTTGCAACTCGTACCAAGCTGGAAACACAGGCCATTGTAAATGCACAGCACATCTGATTATTTTATTGAATTGCCCTATGAGCTTTGTGTGAAGGAAGTAGTTGTTATGCTCTGCTTTGTGAACTTTGAGGGAGCAGAAAGTTTTTTGCTTGATAGATTATTCCTTTTCTTAACAGCTACATCTCTGGCTTAATGTCATACAGTCATTTTTATTTGATGGCCTCTACTAACATATTCAACAAACCAGTTTTGTGAACTGTAATATATTGAATTTAGGGTTGCCACCTTTTCAAATGGCCAAAGTGGGACATTTTTGGTACAAACATCAGATTTTACAGGGCGACACATACCCGTGAGCAGTACAAAGGATAAAACTTAACTTTTTTGCCTAAAATAAAAGCTTATTCTTGTAGCATTTTAGTTGCTTATTCTATTTCTTATAACATTAGGTATTTTTAGATACAGAATAACTGTTTTATGCAACTATTACATAAAATATAGGAAAGAATTTTGTCCTAAAATCTCAGGACATTTGCCATTTTTTAAATTTTTGTCAGGACACAACTGCCCAAAGAGGGACTGTCCCTCAAAGTGGGACAGGTGGTAACCCTAATTGAACTATGCTGACTCATTTGTAAAATTACTTGGTAATTATACAGTCTGAATAATTCATTACAATATTTCAGTTTGTTATACTGTTCCATTGGTTATTCCTCAGTGCTGTCTATACTAGGCAAAATGACTCAAAAGAAAGGGGTGTTTAAATCTGTAGTCTAGTGAACGTCCATCAAACTAATATGAAACAGAGGTCAATATGTTATATTGATTGTGGCCTTTTCCAGTAGGTATCTGTCTGCATGTCTGTCTGTTAACTGACTATGTAAGCTAGTCTGTTTTAATCTCAATGCATTCGTGCTTGAAGTGTTTGAAGCATTCCTGAATTTCACAGTTGCCTGTTGCAATTACTGAAGTAATTTATTAATTTATTTATTGTTCAAATTCACCTACAGCCAGTGGGTCGACTTTGTATTAGTCTGCAAGCTCTTCAGTTTACGAACGCGGGTTGTTTTTTTTTTTTTTTTTTTTGCTCTTCAGTTTGTGAGAGACCTTTTTTTTTTTTTTTTTGCTCCTCACTTGCCCCCAGACCATTTCTGTTGACTCAATGCGGCCCTTGCAACTGAAAAGGTTGGACACCCCTGCTCTAGAGGGTAGAAAGGAGAGAAAAGGGAAAAGTACCGTCAATGGTGCCAAGAACTACCTGAGATAGAAAAAGAGATTAATATAAATTAAAATAAAACATGCATGTTTATATTGTATTCTTTTATTATATTTTGTTATAATATTTTTGTTAAGCTCATTTACATATTGTTAGCAATGTACTACTTAAACTAAGTTTACTGCTTGTATCTTAATAATGTTCTTTTTATTGTGGAGTTTTTCTCCCTGGGTCTCTACTGAAAATGTTTTTTTTTTCAACCCACTTGGACACTACCCGGTTAACAAATGTAAATACATAAATAAATAATAAATTAAAAATTCAACCATTAGGTGAGGGAGGTGGGTGCAAGAAGCAAGAACATAGGATAGAAGGTTTTAAGGATAAAATATTAAACATATAGTTAAGGAAAACACCTGAGAAGCTTTTAGAGATGGACCCGCATCTGTAATGATATGGCAAGTAAGCTCTGAGATATAGCAAGTTGACTGGGGCATTATGGGTAGAGGGAGAAGCTTGTGAGTTGGATCTGAGAGTCTCGTAAATGCAGCTGAATCGGATCAGAGTTCGGATCTGAAATCCAATTGCTGAGGAAAAAATAAAAAGGACATCAGATCAAGCTGTTTCCTGTAGTCCAAGGTTTGATTCCCTCAACCTCCATTCCCTAATTTTGTGACTGAGCAAGTCACTTAACCAGACACCACTCCTGGGCTGAGTCTGAAAAAGGTCTGTTGAGATCAGTGTTCTACCCAGCTCAACAAACAAAAATAAAATAAACATAAAGAAAGTAAAGTAAGAGTTTATTTTAACAAATGCAAGAATATTTTTAGAAATACATGGGAGAACTAAATTGACCGAGGACCTAGAATGAACATATGAACATAGTTGACAAGGGATCATGGAACCATAAAATGCTTAGTCTGGAGGAATAAATAAATAATAAAAAAGTTGAGACACTTAGTGTAGAATGAACTGAGCATGTCAGAAGAAAGAGTATGTGGTCAGTGCACATGACTAAACTTTTAACCATGTCAGCAGATTCTTTTAAGCAATAAACAAGCTGCACATAATCAGAAATAAATATTATGGTCTGTGCATGTCAGAGAAAGAGGAAGTGGGTATTTGGTCAGTGCACATGACTAAACTTTTAACCATGTCAGCAGATTCTTTTAAGCAGTAAACAATACATAGTATGTTCTGCGCATGTTTATGTATTTTGCTGGAACTGCTAGATTGCTGGAACATTTAAACGGATTAAAATGTATCTGCTAAGCTGCTTAAGACTGCATTCCTTCTAGTTTCTCATAGGAAAGTTTGACCATTGTAACATTATTAATGCTGAATTGGGAAAAGGATGTTTTAACTAACCTATTTTTAGGACATTGACGTATTTCATTTTAGACATTTAGCACTGTTCTAATGAATAAATACATTCACAGACCTTGGTAGTAAACAGCTTTTTATGGATACTGGCAGTGGTCTGATAGATAACACTTATTTTCACTTGTATTTTTTTATAAAAATACCTGGATATGTTTGTTCGAGGAGACATTACTGACTGATTCTGTCTCCCACACGTATGATTTCTAATAAATGTTGAAACTCTATCAAGACTGTTTATTTATTTAATTATTTTTTAAATTTCCTTAACAATAGCCATATACAACTTTATGAAGACAAACTTAGAAGTTCTTGCCACCCTTTTCAAATACATAATAAAGCTCACCTCCCAAATCAAGCAGGACCACACATGACAACAGTTGTGCAAATTTTTGCCTACCCATCCAGTTATCAAGACTAGCTTAAAAGTAGCCAATGTAGAACTTTGGTCTGTAGTGGTAACTTGCTCAATAGGCTAGGAATACATTGAGTTAGGAGCCTATGTCTTCAGTGAATCTTGTTTATTTGTTATTGCAGATTTAAGTCCTTAGTGTGGGTGTTCATAGAGCCACTGGTTTTGTGAAGAAATAGGAGTTCAAATAGGTCTGGATCTTTCACAGTTCAAAAAAGTGAGACACAGTTCACTTCGCAGCAACCTGTAGGCTATCGTGTATTATACCATGATCCCCCCAAAACGTGCACGCTGATTGGCCAGCGTGCCCATTGTAAATCGAGTTATACTAATGGAAAAAGGTCCGGTCGCCCGGACTTTTTTCCATTAGTATAACTCGATTTTTTAAAACACTGTCTCGCTATGTTAAATGGGTTTAACATAGCGAGACAGCTTTAAAATAAGCAACGGATCTCCGTTGCTTATTTTAAAGCTGTCTCGCCATGTTAAACCCATTTAACATAGCGAGACAGTGTTTGCAACGGAGAAAGCAAGATCTCCGTTGCTTTTTTTAGTTCGCTATGTTAAACTCATTTAACATAGCGAGACAGTTTAAAATAAGCAACGGAGATGTCCGTTGCTTATTTTAAACTGTCTCGCTATGTGAAACTCATTTAACATAGCGAAACACTAAAAAGCAACGGAGATCTTGCTTTCTCCGTTGCTATACAACTCTGATGTACTGCGCGCAGGCGCAGTACATCAGAACTGCCGGATGTTAGACATCTGCGGAAGGGCAGTAAACAGGCATTATACTATGCCATTATTTAAGAAAAGTAATAGTTTCTTTTCTTAAATAATGTCATGGTATAATAGCAATAACCCACTTCTGGGTGTGGGTAATGCTAAATTTACCCACGGTTGGCTTTGTTTGGTCCCTCGGGCTTCGCCCTCGGGACCAAACCACGCCAACCGTGGGTAAATTTAGCATTACCCACACCCAGGCGTGGGTTATTGCTATATAAGGAGAGTTGTGCTACTCTATATGGTAGTTGAAGGATTTAAGACTATTCATTTTCTTGGTTAGAAATCTTTGGGGCCTGTCTTGTTGAGTGTTATGTTTGGATTTGTACAAAACAAAAGGGGGCACTGTATTCAATGATGGGTCTGATAAGGGAAGAGTACAGTGGTAGGATGACTTCTTTAGACCTTGAAGATATTCCCCTGAAAATTAACTGTGCCAGATAAAAGGATTTCCTGACTATGGTGGAAACATAATCGAATGAGAGAATGTTATCCACTGCAACTATCTGAAGAGGAGTACCATCTGTTTCATATAAGGTGGGAAAAACCTGACAAATGCTGCTATGCTGCACTTCTTTAATTTAGTTTGAGAGAGATTTTGGCACACCATGTATGTGCATGTTCCAGCCCTTGCTGAAGCTGTTTTGTTTCAGCAGATGAGTGGATAGCAGTCCCCATTTTGCAGTCATCAGCAAACTTGGTCAAACACACTTCTGTTGGCTTGGACGTCTGCAAAATAAATGCCAAACAGGAAATGGTCCGGAACTAATCCTTGTGGCACCCCACTAGTTACAAATTTATATTCAGAGAGGAAAACAGCAACTTTCACATCTTGGGATCTGTTGTATAGACAATTTGCAATCCCACAGACAACATAGAGGTTTACATTAAGTTTGTCTAATTTTTCAGTAATACCAGCCAACAGTGTAGTTCTAAAGACTTAGGTCAAGATGACCAGTGTGCACAGAATGACCACTGCCACAGCCCTGTAACATTTTTAGAAAAGATTACTAGGTTCACAAAACAGGACCTGCCCTTCACAAAACCAGACTAATTGGAGTCCAAATCAATTTAGTTGTCTATGTCTGCATAAATGAGTTCTACTATGACAAGTTCCATGCCGTGGGGCTGATGGGTCTATAAATTACCTGGGTCTGTTGAGGGGCCACCTTTGTGTAGGGGAGCAACAATTGTTCTTCAGTCATCAGGAACAAACCCTGTAGACAGGTTGACAAACAGTTTTACTAGAGACTCAGATAATGCATTCTTGGCACTATGAGAATGCAGGGTAGTATGCTGTCTGGTTCCATGGAAAACTTATTTTTGCCCATGACAGGGATTCCTGTCCTCAAAGTAACTACAGGGAAAACAAATTCTCATGGATAGTGGGAGCAACAGTGTGAGAGGGAGGGATAAAATTGTCACATCACTATTTCTGGCTACTAATATATTTGCTATTTTCTTGGGGTCAGAATGGGTGATATTATTGTGGATGAACTCGGTGTAATGTTGGACATTATATCTTGATTTTCAGATGTAACTGTAGAAAGATTTGTCGTTACCTTTGGAATTTGTAGTAACCTTAAGTTCATACTCTGCATTACATTCTCTGATAGTGTTTTTAAATTCCTTGCTGGCGTGTTCCAGTTTAGTCTTAAGGTAGGGAGATGGGGATTTACTGCAGCTTTTCATTATTTCCATTCTTGTATTGTACAGTTTATTATTATGAGAATTTTACCAGACAGATTTATTCTTGAATATATAGTTATATTTAGGGCAGAAGAGTACTGACATTTCTATGCAACTATTCATGTGCTGGAAAAGTCAGAGATGAATGCAACAGCCCTTTCAGTTGGATCCATTTGCAAAGATTTTGGATAGGTCTTCTACAAGCTGCAGCAGGTTTACCTCGGAGAACTCCCTAAAGGTGGTCTCATTTTCTGATGGGTTGGTACCACTAAATCAGATAGAGAAGATGATTGATTTGTTGTCGGACTTAACTAGGAATGAGGAGGTGCAGGATGGGGTGGAGCCAGGAATCAGGTTTATAGGAACCAGGTCAAGGATATTAGAGCCCCTGCTAGCTAGTTTGACAATTTGCTGCAGTGCATGGTATTAATGAAGTCTAGGAAATACTAAGCATAACTATTTTAGAGCTATTAGTGTGTCAATCCAGGCTTGGGTAATTGAAGTCCCCTAGTGATAAGGTATTTGGTTTGATATTTAATGCCTCAATAGTGTTGAGGTAATTTCTGTGATATTTGCGTGACATTGATGGAGATCTGTAGCTAGCAATGAAGTAATAGTTGGATTTGTTATGGATAATTTGGATCTCAAGAAACTCCACATTAGGGTTGTGGGCAAATTTCTTGTGAGGTAATGGTGTTTCTAGCAAATATAGATACTCCCCTGAAGTTTATCAAGGGTCGGAAGGCATGATACGCACTAAACCATGGTATAGAGAGAGAGTGCTGTCATTGCACTAAAAACATGTCTCAATAACTGTACAAACATGAATGTGCTTGAGTTGCAGGAGGACCTCAAGTTCTGGTATCTTTCTATTTAGACTCCTAGCAATGAGTAATGCCACCTTGACGCTGTCCAAATTTGAGCTTCAATTTTCTATGTAGGAATGTCCAATAGAGGGCACTATGGGGGCAGCAAAGGCTTACAGCCAGTATGAAAAAACGGGTCTATATCATATATTCGAAATTCCAAAATGTTGAACACATATATTCGAACTTGGAATTTCGAATATTGAAAACATCAAATGCTCAGAATAGCGAATTTTTTCCCTGGGAAAAAATTCACTGTTCCGAGAAACATACACCCAACACAAGCACACCAAAATAAATAAACCACACACATACATTTAACAAAACCCAACCCCACACTAAACCACATATACATTACTAACTATCCACTTACCTTAACCCACACCCTAACCGTCCGTAACTCTCACACTACAGTGGAGGAAATAGCAAAGTCACTGAACGGCCCACTGAAATCTTGCCCTAGGTATGATTTTGATGTTCCGGGGCTTCGCTATTTTCACCATTCGATATTTTTGGTTCGTTGTTTTCACATTCGGCATTGCACCTCTTCGGAATTTTGATATAAACCCGAAAAAAACCCTGGTATGATAGGTGTATGCCATATTTGGTGAAACAGCATGTCTTAAATACCATATTATTGCAGGCTGACACATACTGGATCCCCTTAAAATGACACCAACTACTTAGCCAGTTGTTAAAGCCAATTATGTTGTCTTTGCATCTAGGCATCATTCTTGGTGTGGGAAAGATACTACTAAAGACCAGAGTCTTTCCTTTCTCTAACACCTGAATAGTAAGTTCCATCCTGTCTCTCTGCACATCCCTCTCAGTGGAGTGCCTCAGGTCATTCACTCCCACATGGGCAACCACTAGTTCCTACTCATATTTATCTAGATTAAAGGACCTTAGGGCCCTTGTAGCACCACATATCCTAGCACCAGACAAGCAGTCTGCAATCACACAGTTCTTTTCTAGTCTTATGGGTGTGGAGTCTATATGCCTAACCATAGAGTCACGTATGACTAAAATATTTCCCTGTGTAAGAGCGAATTTAGTGGGCCTTTTGGGTTTAGGTCTGCTTTCTTGATGACTCCTGGGTGAGTGTTGTGGATTTGCAATACGTGCAAGTGGAGAAGGAGTAGGTGTTGCCTTGTGTGCTGGAACCTGGGATATTTTATAACGAGTTGTAGGAGACTCTTGCAAATATTTCTTCACAGCCTCAGCATATGTTATGAGTCTAGTAGTGTGCTGTGACCAGGGTTGTCAGAAATCCCTATTTGAGCATGACTGTCCCAAAATCAGCAGCCTGATCCCGAGTCCCGCACTGATGGTTAAAATCCCGACGAAACAGCCTCTGCTTTGTTTTTTTTTGAGTGGCCCATATGCCAGTATATGAGCCAATCAAAAAAAATCACAAAATGGAGCTACTTCTGTTTAATGCGGAACTGCCTGATGTTCTGCATTGAACAGAAGAGGGTCTGCTGTGTGATTTTTTTGGATTTTTTGATTGGCTCGTACACCAGCATACAGGCCAATCAAAAATCAACAAACACGGAGCTGCTTGTGTTTAATGCGTAACTGCAGTGTTCCACATTAAAGACTTTTTTTTTTTGGTCTTCACTTAGTGTGAAAGACCTCTTTTTTTTTTTTTTTTGTCCCTACCTGGCCGATCAGAAATCTGGCAACCCAGGCTGTGACTGATGTGTTGCTGTGGATGTATGATGTTTACTGAAAGTGGGCTGATGTGAGAGGATTGCCGCCATGAAAATTAAGACTGAGACCTTATACAGTACCAGAGGCACAAAATCAGTAAAATAAATTAAAAATATGTAAATTAGGTATAACTGAAGAGTAACAGAATGATTGGCATAGCGTAATGGTGCTAGCCCCTAAACCTGATGAAGATTCATATTCTGTAAAAACTTCAGTAAACTGAAATCACTGCAAAATTTGATAGCTATTCTATGCACAGAACTCTTGAGATGACACAGATTCCAGAGAATACCAGGTACTCAACATTACACTTACAAAGGGATACTGGCAGATATCACACAATCCCTTGTCAAAGAAAAACAGCTTTTGTAACCTCTGATAGTCTGTTCCAGTACACAGTGTTACGACTTGGCTTGCAGGGAACCATAGGTACCTTTCAGATGCTGATGGATGAAATACTGAAGCTTCACTCACATTTTGGTGATTTATATAGTGGGCAGGCTTGACTGTAAATGATAAGAAAAGTAAACTTGGTATTATTATTTACTATTTGTTCACCAGGTAAGAAGACTAGTTTATTGACTCTTCAGCCATGACTCAATCACAAAGAGCAGAAAATCCCTATGGCCTTTCAGTCAACAATATTATATACAAAATGAGTACATAGCATAATTCAGAACATAATGGTGAGACTGAATGCAGATAGGGCAAGACTAAAAGATTCAGTCAGAGTGCATTGTGAAAAAACATATACAAAATAGTTGAGTATAAAATACCACATTAAGAGGCTAAGAAAAGTTTATTAAATACATTCTATTTGTGATAATGGGATGGTAAATTAACTAATCATTAACGTGGTCGTAGTTGCAGATAGATTCAGCAAATATATACTCTTTAAATGCATCTTTGAAACTTTTAATGGTTTCTAGATTTTTGATGTCAGTAGGCAGGTGGTTTCAGGTAGCTGGTTCCAGTCTAGAGAAGGCTATCTCACCTACAACAGTTTTAAATGGCTGGCATATTAGAGTAAAATTGTTGTCCTGTGTCCTAAGTACATAAGGGTTGTCTTGTAAAGGTAGTTTCACTCTCAAATGGGGGCAGTGACTGTGTTTTAACACCTTGTAAATTATAGTACTTAGAAGAAAAGTGGCCCTGTGAGACACTGAAAGACGTTTTGAATTTTTCAGCAAACTGCAGTGGTGCATGTGGGGGTTTGCTAATATAATGAATCTGCAGATTTTAGTCTCAGAAATCTGTATTCTTTGAGTATTGTGGGACGAATACATAACAAGAAGCGGAAGGCCATATTAAAGTTTGGGTATTAAAATATTTTAGCAATGGCCCTGGAGTAACTTTTGAAAGGAGGTGACTAATCTTGCAACATAGTTTTAATTGAGCCAAGGCTTGTATTACTTACAAAATCTGATATGTGTGGTAAAGGAAAGGGTAGGGTTAAGTATTTATTTGTTTATTTTAGTTTGTTTACTGGAATAGTACACTGATCACTACAAACCATTTGCAGACAGCCCATAAGTTCATAGGTTGGTACTAGGCTATCGGCCCTAGGGCCTGTACAAGCCTAGCCATAACAATTCCCTGGCTATTTCTTCCCACAATATTTACTTCCCTGGACCCCTGTCTAGCAGGGCGACCGACGTGATCCCCGGGGTATATTTCCTATCTCCCATCCAGTCGTCAAGGTTCCTTTTGAAGAGGGCCAAGGAGGCACTCTGTTTGACATGTATGGGCAGTCTATTCTAGAGTATGGGGAGTCTCTAGGTCAGGAACCTATCTCTCCAGCATGTTTTGTTCATTGTGATGACAAGGTTTAGGTCCCTAGAGCATGTGGCTCTGATGCATTGGGATTTATTTAACTGTAGTATGTCCAACAGCTCTGGGTTTGACATGGCCTTGTATGTTAAGCAGAGATTACCTCTGAATAGACGATATGTGACAGAGTATAGCTGGAGTTGTTTTAGTCGGTCAGCATAAGGCATCTGCTTTAGGCCTGTGATTCTTTTAGTGAGGTACTTCTGTGGCCTTTCCAGTTGTTGCAGATGTCTTGTGAGGTACATACCAAATGGGGCGTTGCACTCTATGATGGGTCTAATGAGGGATGAGTACAGTGGGACAATGACCTCTTTTTTTTCTGGATGAAAAGCCCTTAGTGATGAGGTGTGCCACATAGAAGGACCTCCTGACTGTTGTGGCGATGTGGTTATCGAAGGTGAGACCACTGTCCACCTGTGTTCCTAAGTCTCTTATCACACTTTCGGTGTTTAGTGTACTGCCACCTATGTGGTAATTCATGGGTACATGGTTTTTCCGAAAGGGGATAACTATACACTTCTTGGCACTGAGCTTGAGCCCATGGCTCTGGCACCAAGCATCTGTTTCTGTAAGGCCCTTTTGTAGAATATCCACATCATTTGGGGATTCAATAATGGCTCCCAGTTTGCATTCATCTGCGAACTTTATTAGCCAGAGTTCTTTGTGTTGGCCTGTACTTCAGAGAAGTAGATGCCAAATAAGAGTGGTCCCAGGACTGAACCGTGAGGTACTCCACTTGTCACTTGTCTGAAGCTGGATTTGGAGTCAGCTACTTTTACAGTGTGGGTTCTGTTAGTAAGCAAGTTGTCAAACCATCAAGTGACGTAGGGATTTATGCCCAGCTTAGTAAGTTATCTATGATCCAGAGTGGGGGATGGTGTTGAAGGCCTTGGAGAGGTCCAGATAGGCTGTGTGGACCACCTTACCCTTGTCCACAGCTCTGGAGACTGATTCAAAGAAGTCAGTCAGGTTCAGGAGACATGTTTGGCCCTTCACAAACCCAAACTGGATGGGGTCTAGCGTTTGAAAGTTGCCAGGGTCTTTGTTTATAAGTTCCATGATAATATGTTCCATGGCCTTGCAGATCAGGCTCGTCAGACTGATGGGGCGGTAGTTTCCAGGATCCAAGGTGGAGTGGGATAACTGTAGCTGTGCGCCACTCAGTGGGCATGAAGCCTGAGGTGAGGCTATGATTAAACATGACACTTGGGTGAGGTGCCAGTTCATTATGTAGTACACAGCCCGGGATGTCATCTGGTCCCATGGATGCTGTATTCTTAGCTTTGGAGAGTGCAGTTTTTACCTGTGTGGCCATGATTACCAGAATTTGGCAATCTTTTGGTATTGAGATGGGCCCTTTAGGGGGTGAGAGGGAGGTGAAGTTGGCACTGAATCGATCTGCCAGGATATTGGCAATATCCTTGGGATCAGTATATTAAATGCCATTCTGTTGTAGCTCAGAGCAGATCTGAGCATTGCCATTTAGATTCTTGACATAGCTATAGAATGCCTTGCGGCTGTCTTTGGAATCTTTGGCAATTTTATTTTCGTAACTAGCTTTGAAGGATTTTATGAGGGATCTCAGCTTTTTACTGAGGCTGGTAAGGGAGTTTTTTGCATGCTAGGATTTTCCTCTTTTCTGCAACAGTTTCTTCCTTCTGTTGTATAGTTTGTTTATGACAGGGGACCACCAGATTGGCTTCCTTTTTTTGGAGGAGAGCATCTTGGTTCTATTTAGGCTAGCACAATTCATGCACAAGTGGATGTGCTCGCACAGTGCTTTATTGTTGGATTCGGCAGTCGAACTTTCAGTTCCTGTCTGCATGGGTGTCATGAAGTTTGTCACTTCTGACTTGAGTAGCATGACGTTGGGCCTTGGGGAAGTTTTTATGGATGTTTCCTTACTGGGGAGTGGGGGTGGGATGTGGATGTCAAAGGTGATTAGCTTATGGTCAGGCCAAACCAACAAGTGGGTGACCACTGGTGTGGAGCATTGATTTCCCGTGTTGGTAATGACCAGGTCCAGGATATTGGAGCCCCAGGTGGGACTATGGATTAGTTGATCCAGGGCGTTGGAATTTATGAATTCCAAGAACCGCTGGGCAATGGTGTTTGTACATGAGTAGTTTTCCCAATTAATGGCAGGGTAGTTGAAATCACCCAGTATTAGGGTGTTTGGTTGTATCTTAGTATTTTCCAGTATGTTTAGAAAGGTGTAGTGAGAATCTTAGGGCATGGTGGGGGATCTGTAGCAAGCTACAATTTGGATTGCAGTCTTACCTGGAGAATTTCGGATGCATTGTGTTGGGCAACTAGCCTGGAGGTGTGAATATCCTTGGTGAATATGGACACTCCTCCACCTTTAGTGTTTTGGTCCTGGTTTGGTGGCCGAAAAGTGTGCTAAGAGTTGTAGCCTGGTATTGCAGGGGTGCTCTCTGGAGCCTTGAACCAGGTCTCAGTTACTGCACAGATATCGATGTTCTCCATTTTTAGGAGTGCCTCGAGAGAGTGCATTTTGAGGTTTAGACTTCTAGCATTGAGTAGCATTACCTTCAGATTTTGCATACTTGTACCTGTTACGATGGTGGTTTTGTCCTTTGAGCCTTACCTAAAAAAGGCACTATAGGGGTGGCAAGAGCCTTAGCCAGTAACCTGAATCCCAGGGGTGATAGGTGCAGACCATCTCTGGCAAAGCATTGTGGATTGTCGATCATGTCGTCCCAGGCAGACAGATACTGGATCCCCTTTGAATGACACCAGAAGCTTAGCCAATTGTTGAAGTCAATCATTTTGTCCTTTTACTGTGGAATCATTCTGAGCGAAGGCACAATGCTACTCAGGGCTAGGGTCATACCTGCCTGGGTCACATGATCTGAGAGCTCTTCCATCTCTCTTTTCATGTAGTTCAGGGAGGTGTGCCACAAGTCATTCACTCCAACATGGACAACGATAGAGTCATATTTGTACTTGTTGTGGAATGACTTGAGTGCATGCATTATGTGGCGTATCCTGGCACCCAACAGCTGACTGTAATTTTCTCCTTGTTCAGCCTGGTGAGTGGGACATCAGTGTGCCTGACTATAGAGTCACCTATGACTAAAGTGTTGGGTACATTGTCTTGCCTTAGGGGCTGTTGTTGGGTGGCACACTGGTGTTGTGAGCTATGTGATACTTTGGTTGTGATTGGTGTTTGTTTCCATTTCAGCTTCTGAGGTCATTGTTGCTTGGTCAGGTTACTGTTAAGGGCCTCTGCATATGTGTGTTTAGTGTTGCTATGTGTGGGTGTTGGTGGTGAGGGTTTTGAAGGGCTATGTGTCGCTTGAGGTGTAGTGTGGGTGTTAACCTTCTCCTCTTGATTGTCTAGCACAATCTTGGCTGGAGAGAGCTTTGCTTCCAGTTCGGCTATGTAAGTGCATCTCTAGCAGGTTGTAGTGTTGGGTGATAGAAGAAGAGGATTGTCTGTGTACTTGAGGGAATTGCAGCATTGACCCAGTATGCCCAGATTCACCAGGTGGACAAGAGACATCACCGGAAGCTGACCCTTGAACATGACTGGTTAGGTGCTTTTTTTTCCCCTTACTTTGGCAAGGTACTTTGCAATTATAGGCTGTTTAGTGCCTATGATTCATTTCTCCTCATTAACAAGGAGAGTTGAGTGCTTGTATCAGTTTAAGGCTTCCTAGTGCTTTCCAGCAGGTTTTAGAGCAAGTGCTAGTCACAGGGACTCCAACCAGAAAGTCAGGAATCAATGCACTCTGCTCCTACTCTCACCAGGATCAGAATATAAGCACAGATTCCAAGCTGTCACCTATAAAGCAGTTATTAAGCTTTCTGATGATCAGCAATCCCAAGGAAATAATGTAACTGCACTCCTTCTCTCACCAGGGGAAAACAGAAGCACTAATCCCATGATGACTACTGAGAGGCAGAATATGGGCTCTCAAATAGCTGGTGGTCTTGCAATAGATGCTTAAAGGTAAGATGAAAAAAATGGCTTATCCTAAACACTGCAGTGTGCACTAGAGGAATTAGATGAGAAAGTAGGTAACTTAAGTTTTACTTGTCTAAAAAGTTGTTTTAGTAGAGAGTCACTATTTTTAAAACAGCAAGATAGATTGAAAGGGGGTGGTCACTTTTGTATTCTGGTACTATGGAATACAGTAGGATGGCCAATACGTTTAAATAGTTGAAGGGGAGTGATTTCACAAAATGATAATTTTGTGCTTACTCACACAAGCCAGTAAAAGCAGAGAGGAAATGAGATATATGGTCAAATTAACATAAGGGGCAGGCAACTAGAAAGACAGGGTGTTTAAGAATACAACAGTAACTGGGTGGCAGGGTGGGAAATTATTTCTGCCTGACTCACAAGAGACAGAGCTGTGGTCTCTTTTCAAGTTTTAATATGCAGTTAAAAGCAGAATACAAGTAAAACACAAGGTAAAGGAAACAAATCACAGTTTTCTAAACAGAAAGAAGCAATGAAGTAATACAAAATACAACAAATAAAAAGCAAACTAACCTTTCCCTCACAGCAAAGTGTAGCAGAGTCTGGGTGAGCCTTTATAGTAAAGCTCAGATGAAGAGATTCACAAAAAACAGAAAATACAACAAATTCACAAACATAGAGTAATCACAGAAGGTAAATAATCCCGCAGAAAATTAATAAAATATGTAAATAAGATTAGCAGAGTTGAAAATCAAATGTGAATTAATTTTAGTAGAAAATATGAGAGAGAAGCAGCAGCTGGGAACAAAGGATTAAAGTAGAAGTGAGGCTGGTGAAGAGAGTTAGGTTGTGTGTCCAGTGGAAGAGCAATTGCAGTCTGATTTTTTATGAAGATGTCTTTTGAGTTGAGCTCTGAAGATGAGGAAACAGGAGACTTCTTTAAGGTGACGGGGGAGGGATTGCCAGAGATTTTGTGCAAGGATGAAGAAGAAATGGTCAGTACAGTGCAGTTTAGTCTGTGTCTGGAGTTGAAGGAGTTAATTGGGAATGGTCTTGGGGGTAGTTTTATTATGGAGTTTGGCTGCGAGAGGTGGAAAGGCACCTGGTTGAAGTAGTTTAAAAACAAGAGATGCTAGGGGTAGCTCTACTCTGTAGGAAACTGGTAGCCATTTGGCTTTGGATAGGGTGATGCAGTGGTATTCCTGAGGGAAGGAAATGAAAATGAATTGGCAAATTTTGTTTTCAAATGACTGCAGAGTGGATAATTTTTTTAGAGCCTCTGGCTATGATGGGGAGCCCATATCCAAGCTGAGCAAGGAGGATTCCTTTGCCTATTGCAACTCTATCTGGTCTGTAGAGAAAAGGAGACATGTTTCAGGACCAGAATAAAAGTGAACTGATCTTTTTCTGTGGTGTTTTCAATGTGACATTGTAAGTTAAGTTACTGGTCTAGACATAAATCTAAGAATTTAAAGGATGAAGTTATTGTTATTAGAAAAGATCTGCAATGTTAAGATTTTTAGGAGTTTTTTTTTTTAGCTTTTGTGAGCCTCCAAATATCATAGTTTTCTGTTTTAGAGGGGTTTAGGGGTAGCTTATGGTTGTTTAGCCAATAATTAATGGAGTGAAGGTCAGACTGAAGTTGGGTTTGAATAGTTGAATGTGAGGCATTAGATCAAACAATAACTATGTCATCTGCATAGAGAGTAATAGGAAGGGAGATCACAGGGCAGCTTGTTAATAAAGACTGAAAACAAAAGAGGGGTAAGTATGGATCCCTGTGGACATCCTCTGGTAAGGAGCGCTAGTGGCAATAGGGATAGGCCTAATGTAACTCTGAAATGCCTATTTATCAAGAAATGTTGGAACCTGGTCACACTGTTGGAGCTAACCTCAATTTCTTGGAAGGAGTAAAGGAGCAGGAAGTGGTCAATTAGATCAAAAGCTTTGGTAAGGTCAGTGAGGAGAGTTCCTGAAATGTTTCCTTTATCCATGTTGGAAAGGATAGTGCTGTCATTGTGCTCTGGCCAGAATCCATGTTCTTTGTGGTGCTGTTAGATACAAGTGGACAGTTGGTTGTAAATTATTTTTTAAGTATTTTCCTAAGTGTAGGGAGGATAAGAAAGGGCAGAAGTGGAAGGTATTTACTCATTGAAGCTCTCTGGGAAGGGTTTAACCAGTGCAGTTTTCCATATGTCTGACATTGTGTTTTGAATTAAGAAGAGGTTATAAATATGTAGAAGAGCTGTGGCAAGGAAGTCTTTGCAGAGAGATATAAACCAAGGCAGTAGGTTGTCTGTGCCATGAGGTTCATCCAGGGATAAGTTTTCTAAAAGGGAAACAAGTTCTTTGTGTGTAATTTTCCTAAAATAGAAGAGGGGGATAAGGGGGAGGCTAGGTGAGTTGAAGGGTGAGGTAGAGGTTGTGGTACTAGGGAGGTGGCTGAATTTTTTGAGAAAGTCAGAAGTTGAGAGTTGGTCTTGATTTGATTTTAAAGTAGTTGGTTTTGTGCCTGTGTATGCCTTGCTTAACTAGGTAAGGTTACATAGAGAGGTAAAGGCAGTACGATTTTCTGGTGAGGGGTTTTGTCTCCTTGACGACCGCATATTGTCTCTAAGTTTGAGTAAAGCTTTCAATTTAGTGGTAGCCCAGGGGTTTTGCTGTATTTGAAAAGGTGCTGTATGAAAGAGAAGAATTTGCCTTGAAGTTGAAGAAGGGTATGTGTCAGGGCTGTTGCAGCCAAGATGGGGTTCTGTAAGTTGGTAATGGGAGACATGTCAAATGTTGCTAGGTGTTTTTTGAGGTTGTCTGTACTGATGGTTGATCTGGGTCTAAAGTTAACTAGTTTGGGGGCAGTTTTGTTGACTGATGGATAACTTGGAAGGCTACTGGGCAGTGGATGCAGAATGTGGTTGGACGAACAGATATATTGGAGATGATGGTAGGGTAGTTAGTGATTGGCAGATCCAGGATGGAGTAGTTGTTGATTTGGAGATTTGGACAAATATCATCATTGACTAACTGTATAAGGTTGATATTGACTAGGAATTCAGCAATGTCATTGCAAGGGGACCTAAGTAGTTTAGGTTAAAATTACCTAGAATAAGAAAATGTTTATAGTTTTGGGCAGCAGAGGTTGATGGTAAGAAAAAGGGATTTAAATTTAAGTGGAGAAGGTAGGCAACTGGTATTAGAAGGTATTTGATCTTCCAGAAGGGAAGTTCTAGAAGGATCAAGTTGGGTTAAGTATCTGCATTTGCTTGTGTCTTGGAAGTATTTGTAGGAGGGGAAGCAGAGGATGAAAATTAGGATTGTTTTGTTTGAGCCACGTGTAATGATGTGAGGTAGTGCCAGCTATGCTGGGGGGAATAGGGCAGTGCATGTGAAACATATGCCATCATAACTAGCTGGAGTTTTGTAAAGAATTATATATCATTTGAATATCAAACTGATTTGTACAGATGCTTGTGTTAAAAATGTATTTGTAAAGTTGCTTCTGTCAAAAAAATGTATCAACAGTGGGTCCTGTTGGACAGAAAATAAATATACATGTATGTCATGCTGTATTGTTGGAACTGCCAAAATGCATATATTTTAACAGAAGATGCTGGAAGGAGAGGGGTTAAGCTCAGCCCAGCTAACCATAAGAAAAATAGCCTGAAATTAAATGAATTGGTTTAGGCCATAAAGAGTCTGTATCACAAGTCTGAATGCAGCCAGAGATGCAATCTCTGTGAAAAGCCTTTTTGCAGGAAGGGTAGGAATTGTTTTAAAGCTTCCAGATGCTGTATTAAGTCTTAGCAAAGTTGTGTGTGTGTGTGTGTGTTGTGACACATTTGTGTCAGACCCTAGCTCCAGTTCTAGTGAGGGGGTAGGGTGGGAACCACAGAGTCAGGTTACCAGATGTGATGTCATTCTGTAGCCAGCACTGAAACTGTATTTAGATACTAGTGAGAGATGTGTCAGCAGCACTCAACAGTTTGTTGTTTGGGGACCTGACAAGACACACTCATCCACCTTCATCTTGCCTTGCTTTAGCAAGTGACTAGGGAACAGTAATTCTTCAGTTAGGGAGATACAGTGAGAATAGCTAAAAGTTGTTTTTTTCTTTATCTGTTGAGTCTTTTCATCTGTGTTATTTTTTATATTTCCTGTGATTGAAACTCTGCTGTTTATTGTAAATAGATATTCAACATTTTCAGTTTTTTAATATTTATTATTAAATATGTTTAAACCTTTCATTGTGTCTGGTCATCTAGAAAATATTTTAACCTTTGAGAATAATTGCATTTATCTAGTGGCACTGTGGCTCCATGCTCCTAAAAGTCTTGCTGCTTGATTCAACATTACCTATTGTATTAATTTTACTAAGCGTAATTGGGTACCCTGGTAACAGCCTTAGAGCAGTTGGCTTTGGGTGATCTGATGCAGTGTATCTACCTTTTAGTCTGGGTGGAGGTGCTAGAGTAGGTAAGCTGTGCCATCCTTTCCCAGGTGTGTGTGTGTGTGTGTGTGTGTGTGTAAAAACCAAATCTCAAAGACAGTCCCCGGGTTTCATGAAGCTCGGCACAAGGATGGTGTTAGCCTTGCACCGAGTGTGCGGTGTAGATATGGCACAGCAGCACCATATGCATATTAATGAAGGTGCGCTGCTGCACCGTCCACATGCACAGAAAATGTGCAAGAGTGCAGGGGGCATGTTTAAATGCTGCACAGAGGCGTGAACATGTCGGCTACAGTCGCGCAACCTAAAATGCTGACTAGTACAGCCTGCCTCTAATAGTAATCACTCCTGTCAGTGTCCGTGAATACTGAAATGTATGCAAAGCATACAAGAGAGTTCTGCGAACACCAAAATAAAATCACAGGAATAAATACACAAGCATGTAGTTGAATGTTGAGCCCCCGTCCCTCGAACAATTACATTTAAAACCCATGTCCGTTTTTCATTGTAGTGTTGATTTTTATATCAAGTGGAAGCGAAACGCAGTGTGTTTGCGTGCCGCTGCCCTTTGCTAAGCCTAGCCCAATGGTCAGAGCATTCGCTTAACATCTGCCCATTCGCGGTCCGAGTCGTCCTTGTCTGGACGGCCCAAAAACGAATGGGTATAACCTGGGTCAACCTACCACGTCATGAAAAATAAGTATCTGCGTGTACCTATGTGCGTAAAGTACAGTATGTGGAAGACCAAATATGCTAGGGTTGGCCTCAAAACAATAATGGTACCAGAGATATGTAAAGTAGGCAATGTATACTGCTGTCTGTGCCATGGGCTAACAACCAGAGAAGGGATGGATGGTGTGTATGTGGATTTTGGGAGTGTGATGGGTAATGTAATAATCTGCCAAAGGGAGACTGGGTCGGATGTACAATAGGTGAACTGGAGGTGTACGAGGGTGCAGTGGGAGAATCCAAAAGGAAACTAAAGAACATACATTCACATCCCCAATACACCCTGTCGGGTCATATTGCACAACACAATCCCACAAACATATGAACATTAAAATGTACAATACACATGTACAGAAACTGTACCGGCTCACACCAGATAATGGTTTGGCCTGAACTGAGCCATCCAACCCCTACACACCTGGATACATAAGTGAATACCCATTGTCCCCTCCACAGTACACCACCCCCCCCCCTTGCTGAACATCCACCAAAACCACCCATACTCAGGCTGCTAGCTTGGTCCAGCCATATCTGCACATAGTGCCTCCTACTCATATATAGTAGGAAGTCTCACCCTAAGCAGTCTCAGGCCTGCAAACTAGGTACCCCATGCATGTATAACCTTCCCTCATTTTCATACAGGCAAAAGAATGGGGTTCATCGGCATCCACAATTTTTGGACATCCCTCATGGGATAAGTGTCTGTTCTCAAGATTAGACTTGGTGGCATAACACGATGTCCACCCCTGTTGATTAGCAGTTCTTGTCCACAACCCTGCTCAGCCTCCACCCAGTCCTGCAGAACTTATGACCCGAGATTAAGCACCTGACAGTAATGCATGTCTCCCCATGTGCATTATCGGGAATATATACCTTTCACATGTTCCCAAGAAGCTTCCCCATAGCCATCTTCCAAATAGTACATGTCCACAAATTGTATACCCTGTCCAGGTTCCACTTTGTAATGATGCACACAACCCCTGTATACAAATGGTACAGGTCCCTCCCAGATGCGGTGTTCATATACATGGCCATGTATAACCCCAGATATGTAGTCATATATCTATAAATGTACATACTTATATTCGCATAGCTACACATCACACATACATGCATATAAGTAGTTGTCAAGTATGTGACCTATTCATAAATATGTATACTTGCAAATGTATACATATGTCTCTCAGAAACATATGAACATTAACATGTACTATACATATGTACACCAACTGACTGTCACATTTGTTGCCAGTAGTGTGGAATGCCTGTAGTAAAGTCATATATCCTAACTACCATCCATGCAGAATGTATCACGGATGGTTTAGTGGTCAAACCAGTGACTATGGTGTTTCTGTTCCTGGGTCCAAGCCATGCAAGGGCTATTAATTTTATATGATGCCCAGAATAATGGCAGTCGGATATAGGGTGATTAAGGCACTTTCAAGCAGACGTAAGCGGGTATGCGCAGCGGTAAGTGGCAATCATTCACCAGTATGGGAAATATAAATAAGCATGTAGGTTTATATGCATGTGTATGTACAGACAGACATATATTTATATATATGTGTGTATATATATATATATATATATATATATATATATATATATATATATATATATATATATATATATATATATATATATATATGTATATATGTATCCATGAAGAATGAACATGGTCACAATAAAGCATTCATAACGAATGTGAAGGAAAGCAGCAGCGGAAGTCCCGTATTATTTAGTGCTGTCATATCATGCTGGCCAGAGGTGAGCAAACCTCCTGCATCTTCAACCACAGTTAGGATGCTAACAATGGGACTATCTTTGTCCACGTGCTAAGTCTGACTTTCAAACAGGTACAGGGCAGTCCCAGTCCCCAGTCGGATGAGCCGAAAACTGGAAGACTATTTGAACACCCTGACCATTATATGAACATATGTTCCAGGACTATAAGCTTGAGACATCTGAATATAGGTTCATAGGTTCATACTAGGCTGTCTGCCCTGGGGCAATTATAAGCCTAGCCCGATTCTGTATGGCTTACGCCACCCCTTGATTTGAGTATACTGTGCCCTTTTTAAGGTTTAGTTTACTGTGCCTCTGTCTAATAGTGACACGGGAGTAATCCCTGGGACAAACCTATGATCCCCCATCCACCTATCGAGATTCTTCTTGAAGAGATTAAGTGAGGTGCTCTGCCTCACATGAACTGGAATTATATTCCAGAGTGAAGGGAGCCTCTGGGTTATGAACCTGTCCCTCCAGCAAGTTCTATTTATTTCTGTGCTGAGGTTCAAGTCCCTCGAGCGTGTGGCTCTAAGGGATTTAGATTTACTGAGGTGGAGCATGTCCATTAATTCTGGATTTGACATAGCTTTGTATGTCAGGCATAGATCGCCTCGAAGTAGGCGGTATGCAACTGAGTAGAGCTGGAGTTTTTTTAACTGAGCAGCATATGGTATCTGTTTGAGACCCTTGATCCTCTTGGTGAGATACTTTTGGGGTCTTTCTAATTGCTGCAGGTGTCGGGTAAGGTACATCCCAAAAGGGGCATTGTATTCTATGATGGGCCTGATGAGGGATGAATAAAGGGGCACGATTACCTCTCTTGATCTAGATGTGAAACCCTTTGTGATGAGGTGGGCTATGTAGAAGGTCTTTCTAACCACTTTGGCAATGTGCTTTTCAAAGGAGAGATTGCTATCAACTTGGGTCCCCAGGTCCCTAATAACGTTCTCTGTACTTAATGGGTTACCGCCTATGTGGTAATTTGTGGGCACATTGTTTTTGCCAAAGGGTATGACTATACATTTTTTGGCATTTAGCTTTAAACCATGGCGCTGGCACCAGTTATCTGTCTCTGTGAGACCTTTTTGAAGGATGTTTGTGTCAGCTGGAGAGTTGATTATGGCGCCCAGTTTGCAGTCGTCTGCAAACTTGGTGAGCCATAGTCCTCCCACATTTGCCTGTACCTCGGAAAAGTATATACCGAACAAGAGTGGTCCCAGGACAGAACCCTGTGGGACACCACTTGTGACCGGTTTCGAGTCTGACATGGCTCCAGCAACTCTCACTCTGTGGGTTCTGTCTTTTAGCCAGTTTGCAACCCATCTTGTGACATAGGGGTTTATATTTAAGCTGGATAGCTTATCTATGATGCCTGAGTGGGGTATTGTGTCAAATGCCTTTGCAAGGTCCAGATAGGCTGTGTGGACTACCTTCCCTTCATCTATGGCTTTGGTGACTGTTTTGAAGAAGTCAACCAGGTTCATAGGTTCATAGGTTCATAGGTTCATACTAGGCTATCTGCCCGAGGGCATTTACAAGCCTAGCCCATAGTTTTGTGGCTTACGCCACCCCTTTAGTATGGGGAACTATACCCATTATTTTGCTGTGCCTCTGTTGAGCAGTGACACTGAGGTAATCCCTGGGGTATATCTGCGATCTCCCATCCATTGGTCAAGATTTCTCTTGAACAAGGCCAGCGAGGTGCTCTGCCTCACATATACCGGGATTTTATTCCACAGCATAGGGAGTCTTTGGGTGATGAATCTATCCCAAGGATCTGCCCTTGACAAAGCCGAACTGGGTAGGATCTAGTGTCTGTAGGTCCCCAATGTCTTTGTTTATGAGCTCCATGATGATCCTCTCCATAGCCTTGCAGACTAAGCTAGTCAGGCTTATGGGGCGATAGTTTCCTGGGTCCGTAGAGGCTCCACCTTTGTGGAGTGGGACCACTGTTGCTGTACACCATTCTATGGGCACATATCCTGTAGTGAGGCTGAGATTGTATAGCTGTTTTATTTGAGGGATTAGTTCCTCTTGGAGTTCATGTAGGACGCAACCTGGGATGCCAGCTGGTCCCATGGAAGCAGTGTTTTTTGCTTTGGAGAGGGTAGCCTTCACCTGAGCATCAGAGATGTTTGGGAGGCAGCCCTCTGCCGGGATAGATACTTGCTCTTTTGGGGGGGGGGGTGGAGAAGTTTGCACTGAACCTGTCTGCCAGGATATTGGCGATGTCTGTGGGTTCAGTGTATTTTTTGTCATTTAGAATCAACTCAGAACAAGTCTGGGAGTCGCATCCCAGGTATCTAACACAACTGAAAAAAGCCTTATGATTGTCTTTGGTGTCCTGTGCAATTTTTCTCTCGAAGCTGGCCTTGGAGGATTTTATGAGGGATCGTAATTTTTTGCTAGTACTGATCAGAGATGCCGTCCCTATTAGGGATTTTGCTCTATCATGTAGTAGCTTCCTCCTTCTGTTGTACAGTTTATTTATGGCAGGGGTCCACCAGACTGGACGCCTGCCTTTGGATGATTGGGTCTTGGTTTTGTTTGGGATAGCATGATCCATGTATTCCTGGAGATGTCCGTAGAATGCGTTTATATAGGATTCTGCAGTTTGGGCCGTAGTTTCCACTGGCCCTGGGGCCTTGAAGGATTCCCCTTCGGTTTTAAGAAGTGAGAAGTTCGCTTTTGAGAAGTTTTTCACTGTGGTTTTCTGGGCTGGGGGTGGGGTCGGGATGTGGACATCCAGTGAAATTAATTTATGGTCTGATCCTACCAGTGAGGAATATACTTCTGGTGTGGAGCATAGAGTCCCCATGTTGGTAATGATCAGGTCTAGTATGTTGTCCCCTCTTGTGGGAGTGGTGACTAGTTGTTCCATAGCATTTGAGTTTATAATTTCCAGGAACCTTTGGGCTAAGGTGCTGGGGCTTGAGTAGTGCTCCCAGTCAATGTTTGGGTAGTTGAAGTCGCCCAATTTAATGGTGTTCGGAGAGATCTTCATGTTCTCCAATGTTTTCAGGAAAGCCGAGTGGGATTCCTGACTTTGAGAGGGTGGTCTGTGGGATGCTATAAACTGAAAAGCAGTCTTGCCCACTGTTAGTTGCACATGGATGGTCTCCGATACTTCGTGCAATGCCACTAACCTGGAGGTGTGGATATCCTTGAAAAATATGGAAACTCCCCCTCCTTTTGTGGTTCGGTCTGGGTTTTGGGGCCAAAAAGCATGATATGAGGTATAGCCTGGTAGTGCTGGGGTGCTCTCTGGAGCCTTGAACCAGGTTTCTGTCACTGGAGTATACATATATTCATATACTTGGAGTGAGCCAACATACGGGATGTGTCTAGAGCGGTAGGGAGTGGCGCATGTGTAGTGGTGTGGTGTTTTTCCATCTGGAGAATGGATGACTGCTGTGTTAGTGAAGTGTTGCGGCATGTGTTCAGGTAACTATGAACCATGGGTATACATGCAAATGAAGCAGCACAGCAATAGTGTAGTGGTTAGAGCATCTGTTTAACGAGCAGACGTTGCCGGTACAACTGCAGCACACACCATTTATGACGCAGAATCCATATACGGGCATATTCTGACATTTTATGCTGTATAACAATATAATACCATTGAAATGTGAACTGGGGTGACATATCTCAGTAAGAATGGAGAAGGTGTTTGCGTGATGGGAAGCGTGGGTTATATATGGCAAAATGGAAAATCGCTGCTGAAAAGTGCTGTACCCACTCTTTGTCCAACGGCCCTTGTTCTGCCCACCAACACAATAAACCGCCTCGGCAAGGCTCAACGCCATGACCCTACACCAATGTGATTTACCACTAAGCCATGGCGGTTATACTTAACTCTGATGTTATCACAAACAAAGCAGACAGCACAGTCAGTCAACAGTATGATCAAAGTAAATAATCATGTAGATGTATATGCACACGTACGTACAGATATATATATATATATATATATATATATATATATATATATATATATCTGTAAAGAATGAACATTGTCACAATAAAGCATTCATAATGAATGCAAAGGAAAACAGCAGTGGAACTCCCGTATTATTTAGTGCTGTCATATCAAGCTGGCCAGAGGTGAGCAAACCCCCCTGCATCTCCAACCACAGGTAGGATGCTAACAGTGGGACTAACTTTGTCCATGTGCTAAGTCTGACTTTCAAACAAGTACAGGGCAGTCCCAGTCCCCAGTCGGACGAACCGAAAACTGGAAGACTATTTGAACACCCTGACCATTATATGAACGTATGTTCCAGGACTCTAAGCTTGGGATGTCTGAATATACTTGGAGAGAGTCAACATGCGGGACGGGTCTAAAGTGGTAGGGAGTGGCGCATGTGTAGTGGTGTGGTTTTTCCAACTGGAGAATGGATGACTGCTGTGTTAGTGAAGTGTTGAGGCGTGTTTTTGGGTAACCATGAACCATGGGTATACATGCAAATGAAGCAGCGCACCAATAGTGTAGTGGTTAGAGCATCCGCCTAATGAACAGGCATTCACAGTTCAAGTTCAACTATAGCACATAAACATGAATGCTGTGGACTACAAGCACTTTACACCCAAACAGCAATAAGCTTACTGTAGATAACTTATTTATTCACCAAAGAAATACTGTTAAGTGCTTTTCGTCCCACCAAGTTGTGGGACTTCTTCAGACAACTACAACAAAGCAACAGCTACATTTTAAATCAATACTTTGGTGCCAAAAATACAAGCGCCGCGGCTGGTAAACAGTTCGAAATAATTAAAAGTACATAAAAAACATTTAATGATCTGAAACCCGGATCCTGTAAAAATAAGTTAAATAGGACTTCAAAGATTTTTTAACATTGTATACATAACTATAAAATCTATTTTATTGGTGCTGTCGAGGAGGCGAGGGTGAGTGAACTCTGGGTAGCTACTTATCGGTCTAGGTGTGCAGGTGTTGGCTGATGTGGGCCTATATGGACAGCCCTAGGGATGTAAGTGAATGTGTTCATTAGGCAGAGGCGTCGCCCAACGAGCAGCCACACCCACTATGAGTCCCACTGCAGCAAAGTGTAATCTATATGTCAAGGAATGGAATAACCACAACCAGTAGACGTGTGTATATATACATATATATATAGGTATGTGTGTGTATATCTACCCATAGCGACATAGAGATAAGCCTCTCCCTCTCCGTAGTACAAATGTATACATACAGAGACAGAATACAGATACATACCCACATATAAATATATGCATATGCAGACACCAATAGACCCATATGTCATTAGATATATATATATATATATATATATATATATATATATATATCTATACAGCAAAATCTAAATATACATGTATGCATACATATACAGATATATCTGTATATAGTAATGTAAATATATATATATATATATATATATATATATATATATATATATATATATATGTGTGACAGTAAATATACACATGTATATAGCTAGGATATGATACAGCAGTTACGAGTAACATATGTTCACAGGCCGTGCATATGGGGGTGAGGGGTCCAATAAACAAAAGTGTAACATGTAGCATCAACCCCCCCACCCCCAGCTAGGTCGGTGAGACATATAAACACACAATAAAGGTAAACACACCACTGCTTCCCAGACCACCGGCAGGAGAGACCTGCAAGGTCTAATCTTGAAACATAGACATCGATGTCCCTTGTGGGACACCAAAAATTAATGATTGGAGCCAGTCCCGGTAATGACATATCAAACCAGGCTGTAGATGTACACGGACCAGTAGGTTGTGCAAGCCTGATAACCCATGGGTCGGCACAACATACATGTGTCCTGACACGGGGAGAGTGGGCGGTGTGTTTATACCCCACCAGCACCCACAGTAAGGATGAGTGCTGTAGAGGAGTGGCAGGTGGGGGAACTATGGGTATGCAATTACGGGCCTAGGCGTGCAGGTGTTGGCTGGCAAAGTCATCTTAGGACCGCCCTGGGGTTGTAAGTAATATTCCAAAATTGGCATAGCTGATGCCCATACCTCCCAAACCCTAAGAGCACATCCACTGGACAGGCCATAAACTACTGGGGGAACAAATAGGGACCATACCCTTGAACTGTCCCCAATTTCCAGGGACGTCCCTGATTTCGACTCAGTTTCTAACCCTGTCCCACTTAAACCCTCCAAAACTAGTGACATTCTGAGGAAAGGTGGTGAATTACACGTAATGGATAACGACAACAATTAAGAGTCATAAACATCATTTACCGCTGAAAATGTGTATGAATACATATGCTCTGAGTCTGTCAATGTGTCAGGTTAATAGCACCAATAATTTAAATGTGTCCCTGATGTTGTTATGCCGTGTCCCTGATTCAGTTTGTATTTTCCCCAATCATATGAGAGGTCTGATAGGGACAGACAGCACATATTCCACTGACAACCTTAGAAAGATGATAGAATGTTAGGTATGCAGTAGCATGACTCAGCTGATGTGGGTTCCTAAACCCATTTACTTGTTGTACTGAAGAGTCTCAGTTCCCATGTATTAGCCAGATGGGTGCAGATTGTAAGAGGAACACACCAATAATATGAATCAAACCCTGGACAGACCACGGATTCCGTACAGTTGAACGGCATGCTATCGCCTAATGGGCAGCCATTCCCGATACTGTAGGCTTGTATTCTGATGTAATAGGCATCACAAGGTAATATTGTAGTCCTCACTCCCACCCAGGGGTGTGAGTGTCAGATGCAAACACCAAATGCAGTGCATTTGCATGTGCGGGAGCAAGTGGGTGTAAGCCTGTTTGGCCGCCAGTATGTGAGTATTACACTGGTAAAGCAATGTAGAGGCTAACTGAGTGTAAGAAACTGTAACCAGAGGTTAGCATTGCTTAGCACAATGCAAACCCATGCACACCCGCTCACAACTGCTTTAATGTGCCTTAATCACTCCGTATCCAATGGCCTTGTTCTGCCCTGCAACAAAATAAATGGCCTCTGTAAAGCTCGAAACCAGGACCCTGCACATACAGCTAATGTGATTTACAAATAAGCCATGGCAGATATACAGACATCGGACCTTATCACAAACATATCATCCAGCACAGTCATTCAGCAGTATAGGAAATGTATTCCATCATGTAGATGTATGTGTGAGTGTTTATGTCCAGCATATAGGTACATACATATATAGAGATATATCAGGAACATACCATCTGACAACAAAGCATTACAAACGAATGAAAAGGGAAACACCAGCGATGCCTGTATTATGTAGTGGTGTTGCCCTATGTAATATCAAGACTCACCCAGACAGACGTGTCATTCATACACGCAAACATTTGTACATTGGCCGTATACATCACTCTGTGCATGTTGTTTACATTAATACAACAGTTCCTGTCCAATCATTATGTGAGAACAGTACTCTTGCAAGGTGCTGTGTGTGACATCATCATCATGATAAAGGTAAATGGGGTAACCATAGAGGGACCGGTAGTGTTGTGTGTACAATGGGGTCATCCGCATCACGTGTACCTGAAACATTTAGGAGTCATGTGCATACTAGGATAGTGCGCCTGAGAGATTGGGTTGAGGACAACAGGAGTATGTTGTGATGCATATTAAAAGGGTTACATGTGTCCAGTGGACACGTGTGTGAAATGGACAGCTATGTATGTGGCAAATGTTGTTCTAGGAATCGATTGGCCTTATGTTTCCATAGGGTGAGAGTGGGATGTGGGGGAAGGAGAGTAGGTATGCCCGTGGAGGATAGGTAGGGTAGGATGACAGACAAGACAGCATACAGGGTCGGTATATGACACATGTGGGGGGATACACCTTGGACAGGAAGGGGTGTTCGGCATTCACAAGCCCATGAGCCCCCAGATGTAAACAGTGGGACGGAGAACCCTAGCCATGGGCAGCCACCACTGCACCAAAACAGCTGCAAAGGTGGCAGTGCTGGGGGCTGTCTAGGAGGGGCAGCCTCACCCTGTAAATGTGACACTCTGCCCTTGAGCTGGTGTATCTGGCCTCGAAACCCCTTATTGAGCCCCTTACACACCACATCCGGGACCGTACAACAGCGGACATGTTCCTGTCTGGACCTGCTCCCAGGGGGGACAAGCCCCATCCTCAGTGGCGGTACCACCAGAAGGTGGAGCAGAGCCAACAGAGGTGGAGGTCAAAGGCTGGGCCCCAGATGTGCTGGTCAGCTGAAGTGGGACAGGAGGTTCTGCCAGGACCTCCAAACCCATACAACCTATGGTGTTGCAGTTTAAACACAGATATGACTTAGTAATAGTTAACAGCATTCAGGATTACTTACAACAGCATGCATAGATATGACCATCAAACCAACACAACAGATGGTATACATTTGCAGAGGGAGCACAACACATGCATATATACTGCATGACATCTGTACAAAGTGTAAAAGACATGTGACTGCAGCTATGAACAGTGGCCCATTATTGGCATGTCACTGGAACCCCAGACAGTGTCTGTCATACCACTGTTCCATGTGATATATGTCCAGTCAGGGATGTGATGGCAGTAACACATCACTATCACCATGTACTGGCTGCAAACTTCACGCTATGCTCCTGCTGATCTCAGATGTGTGTTCAGTGAGTAACACAGGAAACAAATGGTTCCACACACTGACCAGTCCACAGATGGCCCTACAGATGGGGGTCCCTCATGAACAGAGCAGTTCTAAAACATGCAGAATAGGCATTACCACACACAACTTGTTAAACAGGCAGTAGTCTCAATGAAGCATAGCTACACTTACATGCTGCAGTCATGTCTGGCACATCACCCTCCTGTCTGTAGGCTATGTCCCCACTGTGTATGTTGTTTGAGGAACATCCAGATATAATCTGTGATGCCGTTTCCAAGCACCAGATCCAGGTACTACTCACAGCGACTCTCATGGGCAAACAACAACATGATGTCCCTGGATATTGTACTGTGTTTTTCATGCAAAAGGCTATGGGAACATCATCACAGCTGTTCCACATGCAATCAGCTAGAGGAGGACTGCATTAGGTGCAGAGACCATCACCTGATCATGACCATCACTTACGTTACACAAGCTGCTGCTGAGCAGATGTACACCTCCACATCCACTAGAGAGTGTGTGGGAGGGACAGACAGAGGCAAAGTACATCAGAGAAGGGCTTGGAGACTAAAACCTATGCATTGTTTGTCACACACCTACCAGTACAGTGGTCAGACCCCTGACCGACTAGTCATTACTATTACAAGTGCATGCAGTTACTCCATGTGCCACAAAACTGACATGTTGGTGTGCTGTAGGAACACATATGTGTGTTGGTGAGCAACATCTGCAACAGAGATATAGTAGACATACATTAGGTGTAGCACACATGGCTGTCCACATGAACGGATGTCATTGTCAACACAACCACATTCTCTAATGGACTCACATTGACACTCTTTGCCAGGCCCACAAATACACACCCTAACTACATAGTTTGCCACACTGCAGTAATGCACAGGTACTACATGCACCACAGGGAATATCTGGAGGTTCTATGGGCTAGGGCATGTGAACGTGTTTGACATCTCTTGGTATGCCAATGGGAGTTATACTGGGAGTGACTGTGGTTGGGAGCATCATACCCCACACGCAGACACAAAGTGCCAGTACTGACATGCATGTGTGCATTGCTTCATGGATGTGTAGTGGTCAGCTGTGCAAAATGGTTGTACAAGGCTGGGTGAGGGGTAATCCTTGGCATCACACCACCCGACAATGGTGTGCAGTGTGGTACAGGGGTGTAGTGTCTGCAGTGTCCCACACAGATGGGTATTGTATGAACTGCCCTGACATCCTGGATACCATTGTGTATGGCCATAGCTTTGCAATGCATGCCATGTCTCTGTTTGATAGTCCTTGACATGGACATTGCCTGGGATGTGCATGTCCCACAATAATGTACAGTGACATGTACAGGTATACCTGGTTTGGTCAGCACATGTTGTGTACACAGACTGTTATCCTCCGATATGCCAATACTGGCCTGGTGTGGCAGAACCTGCTTATAATCAGCAGGTTGACCATGCACCTGCATTGATAGCATGATACAGGTATTCCCTGGTGTTAGTGGCATCAGTCCATACAGGGCACATGTGTACGGCATTGTATGGCCTTTGTGGATCACATTTGATGGCACCACATATGTTGCAGGCATCCAGTGGGGAACATAGTGAAGGCACATTGTCTGCAATTATGTGCCTATTGTACTGCTGTACAGGGTGCCATGTCCTCTGCAGCCCACTGCAATCACACCATGCCTACTATCTGTCATCAATGTGCAGGGTACTAGCAACATAGTGGGATATTCTAGGCAAGTGTGCTTGTGTATGACACATTGGTTCAGGACATATTCCGGGAACTAGTAGGGTTGCATACTTTGTTCACCAGGCCTTTTGCTAGATGTAGGGGTATAGCTTGCCAACACAGTCCCATGGCTGACTGACAGCTGTGCTCCTCGTGAGGTGGGCATTGTGACATAAGACGGATGCCATATAGGAAAACTACAAAATCCACTTCCCAACATGTCCAGTGGTTAGACACACACAGCCACCTCCACACAGGCTCTGACAGTCAAACACACACACACACCTGCCATGTCCTGGAATCGAACCTCTACCTAACTAGTTTATCACACTACAGCAATACGCAGTTACAGCACGTGCTACAGAGAATACTGGGTTACAGCAGTCCTAGTGGTGCATGTCAAGGAGGGTGACATCAGCAGGATTTCCAAAAGTGGTCATGTGGGTTGTAAAGAGTGTGTATACTCTAAAAGCATCGTTACTTTCTCAGGCAGACCGACAGACACACACACAGTTGACCTGTCTGGGATTAGAACACCTACCAAACTAGATTAACACACTACAGCATTACACAGTTACAGCACATGTCATGGAGATTACTGGGTTACAGCAGTCCCAGAGGTGTATTTGTAGGTGGGTGACATCAGCAGGATTGCCAAAGAAGGGCATTCTAAGTGTACTGCGGGTCGAACATGTCTGTTACCTGTATGTACCCCCTACTTACTGTCACAACAACACATTTACACCTGCTTACAACTGCTTAAAAGTGTCTTATGCAGTCCTAATTGACAGTATCAACAAGGCTTGCAGGTCCTGAACCCTGCACACTGAGGTCACTGGACATACCACTAAGCCATCTGAGTTGTACGCATGTTGCATGGAGTCTATAATGCACATCCTACCACAGGTATTCCACAGTACTGAAAACAAATGGGTCAGTCCCTTTGTGTACATATGTACAGTACCCTTGAATGTACTGTACTCTGTGAAACAACAGAGACAAGTCTACATCGGTACAACTGTCATAAGTACATATATATATGCACCTACGGGATGTGTACACACACACACACACATATATATATATATATATATATATATATATATATATATATATATATATATATATATATATATATATATATATATATATACATATACATATACACAGACACAGCCATAGCTGTATATCTATATATATGCATGTCTGAATGCCCTTTGTGACACAGAAGGGTTCCAAAGGAACTGACTTGTACACAAAACAGAGGCATCACCTGTGTCATAACATTTAAATCATAAGCAGTTCACCAGAGAAAGGATGGTTGTTGTGTATGTGGAGTTTGGGGTGGGGAATGATGGCTATTGTAATCTCCCCCGGGGATTGTGAAGTTATGGTGGGGGAATGATGGGTATGGACCTACACCACGGTGACCACTTCTGTGTCACTGCTTGTCAGTGGCACAGGAAAATAACATACCCAACTGTAGTCGTGCATGACCGTATATTCTTTACCATTCCTAACTATGTAATACTTTGTAGACACCGGTCACCATGGTTGGCTACCATGGTGTGCTAAAAGACATTACACATGTGTATGCCTGGCTACAGGGTAGTCACATACACAAACATGCACACACATGCCAGTATTGCGCAAACACGTCATGCCTATGTAAAGGTAACTAGTACAGTGGTATGCAGTTGGGATATGTGCCACAGAACACATACACCTACATGTACTGATTCCATGTCTGAGCTGGGTGACATCACAGTGGGAGGGGGGAAGAGAGAGGTTTAGCATTTGACAAGAATAAAGGCCAGTGCAAAAGGAGGTATCACTTTGGAATGCAGCAAAACCCGCTGCCATGACAGGATGCCGACACATATACACACACAAACACACTCATCCATTTGCTGACACACACACTCAGGCATTTGCTGTCACACACACAAACACATGCACACAGTTGCCAGTGGTGGGATCAGAACTTCTGCCTATCTAATATTCACGATTACAGTACTACGCAGTTACGAGATGCACCACAGAGATTGCACATTCCAAGGCAGTCGGACTGCCCTTCTACAATTGAGGACAACACCAGGGAGACCGACAGTCACGAAGTACATAGCTGTAGACCTGTGTGTTCAAAGTAGGTATCCATTACAACCTGTATGCACAAACAAGACACATCATCCGCAGGTAGACCTGAGAGGTATAGTTGTAGCACAACAGGAACCTGAACTGGAGTATGGCCATCTGCGGAATGGACAACTACTATCACTATACAGGGTTACAGTGGGCATGCTCATACACTTAGTAGCACAGGGCCATTTGGGATGCACTATGACTACAACTACACAAGGTTATACTGGGCATGCTCATACACTTAGTAACAAAGGGCTTGTTGGATGCACTGACTCAAATTACACAAGGTGGCAGTGGGTATGCTCATACACTTAGTAGCACAGGGCTGTTTGGGATGCACTCTGATTCTAACCACTGAAGGCCACAGTGTGCATGCTCAAACACTTACATGTACTGCACACATTGTAATGGACTCCTATTGTAAACACACAGGTTAACAGCTAGGTACATCTTACCTGTCAGTATATATGCACATCATACTGCTTTACTACCTTTACTACATGTATGTGGCCTGTAAATTATATATCTGTGTCTGTGCTGTGTGATACACATGCATACATGTACATGAAGTGCTGACATATATATGTTACGTATACACATTCATGCATGTGTGGACGTGACAGTCAATAGGTTACCTGGGTCGCACAGGTGGATGCTACCTACAGTATGTGTCACACACCTTGCTGCCCTGAAAGGCATACATTGATAGCAGGTTGTGGACAGTGGCATTATATGTGGAACAGTGGCATGTGCAAGCATAATGTGTGAGCCACCTTGTGTAATGGTACTGAGGTGCAGGTGACAAGATGACCTCTCCCGGCTGTGGTAGTAGTTGTCATTATTACCAGGACTGCTACCCTAAGTATATCTCCCATTGGTCATATATACAGGTTCTGCCACTGTCCATTACCTTACATGGGGCATTTGCTACCAAGCACATGAATGCCACATGCAGTGATGTCATGGTACAGGTGGCAACTGCTAGACCAAAACAATGAACCAATGTCCTGCTGTTATTATGAGGTTGTCCAGTGTCTGTCATTCTGGCCTGTCATGACCGTACGACGAACCTTCAACACAAAGCAAATGCAGCCATGTTACATGTTTGTGTGGATAATACCTAGGACGCATTTACCCATATAGTCGCATTCCAAGTCAAATGTCCTACACATAGAAGAAACACCGTGACACCTACATAACAATTGCATTGAATGCCTATGCTAACCCTTGCTAGATGTGTGGCTTTAGTAATCCATTAGCTCAATGTAGAACCTACAATGGGGAATACTGACATCTGTGCAGTGAGGAACACCTGGCTGAAGGCTCTGTAGTGCACAATTGCACTACCACCATATAATTCAGATCCAGATTGTGGGCCATAACAGTGGTATGGACCATACCAGGTGGTGGTGTACACATATTCATAAAGGCTACTCACATGTACAGACCACTACTCTGACATAACGCATCACAGATGAGTCAGGTACAGGTGACAGTGGCAAATGCAGCATTCTAGGTTGTATACACATATACATCCACCACCTTGTTCCCAGACTACCAACACACATCCATATGTGGTATGACATAGTATGGTAGACCACCAGATAACTCTCAATTGGTGGACTGTACCTAGGCCTACATCAACTGTGTAATGTACCCATGTACAGACATAGCTGCATAATGTGTTATGCAATGCAATAATACCATTGTTTATAACCTGCTCAGTTGTACACATACCAGGGCCTCTTGGATGTTGTCAGCATTAATACGGTTGACTGTTGCTGTACACCAGTAACCAACACCCTCATGATTGGATATGACCTAACCGTACCTGCCCTGGATATGTACATCCCACACTCATACAACATATATCACATTACCATAGCTTCCGTTTACCTTTCTACATACAGGTGGCTACAGCCATTACACACATGCACATGGCAAATAGCATGCTAACAGTACATAAGGTTCGATATCTATGTTGACAGAGGTAATATCCCCTCTCTACTGGTCACCCATGACACCTATCATATCATACAACACCCCATGTGGCATGTATGTCTTTAGACATGTCCACCTAATGCAATGCCTCCAAACATACCCAAATAACAGGACCACAGGACCTACACAAGGCCTGTATTGACAGACTCAGGGAAATCCAGCTCTACACTGTATCTTCCTGAGTAGTCACAGGTGATATGTTCATGACATGTACAGCCATGTGTGGCCACAGCTCCTACATATACCCCATGTCAACAATTGCAAGCCATGCATGCTGTGTGCTGTCTGGACATTAGCCTTAGTACCAGAATAGACAGTATATGCTGGGGTGAGATGTTTACAAGCCACAGATGCTCAACTATGTTTCACACATGGCGTGGGGAAGGTGTGGAATGTATCTTCATGACCTGCTAGTGCATGTACTGATGTGGACCGTATATGTGTACATGTATTGCTGTTTGTGTAGATTCCATGTGTGTGCAGTGTCTGATGTCTGAAGGTGGCTGTTGTCTTAGTACATCATGCTGTTGCAATACAGCCTCAACATTGTCAAGTGTATATGGTGATATGCTCTATGTACAGTAAGTCATACGTGAGGTATGGACGTATGTTTGGACATGACTACAAAGTTGTGGGGCTTCTTTGCAGATGAATGATTACTAAGGACAGCTCACTGGTGTGTTACAACCAGGCCTACAATAACCTGTGTACCTGCTAAGGTCAGGTTTTGTTAATTGAAGTGGAAGACAGACAATGTAGAATGCTGTAAGGGTGACACCGAAGGCAAACTCCATGACACCTGTAACAGTAATACCTCCCCTGTGCATATACTGTGCATATATCAGCACAGTTGTCATAGGAAAGAGTCAGTAAGCATTGTACCGGATGTGATAGTGCTGTACTGCTGTAGTACCTATCATGAGATAGCCATGTGTTTGATTCACAGTACTGGCACGTGTGGGTGTGTGTCCATATATGTCATGTATGGTTGAGAATACATCCCACATGTTATCACTCTCTTGAACACTGTTGGTGACACCAGTACAGAGTGAAGTGTAGAAAGGAAGCCATAGGCAGGTGGTTGAACCACACACATGTAAAGTGTCTGTATGTGTGTGACATATGTGTATATCTTTGTGAATGCTGGTGTGTGTGTGTGTGTGTGTGTGTGTGTGTGTGTGTGTGTGTGTGTGTGTGTGTGTGTGTGTGTGTGTGTGTGCGTGTATGTATGGCTGTCCGGTTCCTGGAGTGAGGCTGTATGTTACAATAGTGGAATGTTAATGCCCCTTTCCCCATCCACTCAAAGCAGTGTAGCATGCCTGTTGATAATATCAATCATAGACGGGCATACAAACCACCTGTTAACATGTACTCCCTGCAGTGTGACCTGTTGCTACATAGCCTACTGATGGACCCCCCTCCCCACATACACTCACTGCACTTTAGTATCCCTGTCGATGTCCTCGATCATAGGACATTCCAACTACCTGTACATGTGTAATCTCTGTGGCGCATCTTGTAATTGTGTAGTACTATAATGATGATATGCACATAGGCAGTGGTTGACATCTGAATACTGGCAACTGTGTGTGTGTGTGTCAGAGTGTGTGTGTTACTGTGCCTGGACTCCCTGAGTGTGTGGGTGTGTCTGTGTTTGCATGCTGTCATGGCAGTGGGTATTACTGCTTCGCAATGTGATGCCACTATTTCCACCAGCCTTTACCCTTGTCATCCAGCATACCACACTTTTACCCACTACCCACTCCAGGTAACTATACCTGTGATGTCACCCACTATGGATGCGACGGCTCTGAACACAGTAGCTTACTACACAGCTATCATGCACTTGGATCATTAGAACAGTAAACATAATTAAAACATGGGAGAATATAACTGCGATGTGGAAGCTACAAAGTGCATGCAGGTATTGTCATACTGACATGTAGGTAGTCAACATGTACATATGGGACTCCCGCATACACCAACATCCCCCGGCACATGCAGGTACACCTGAAAGAGGAAGGCAGAACGTCAGGATCAACATGCTGTTAGTGTTGTTACACATGATACATGCTGTCAAACATAAAAAATGCATTCCAAAACTGCAATACATGTTATGTCTGTTGCCTGCCAACCCTACTCAACAATAGTATCCTACAATTGTCGACCTAGTATGTTCACCCTGTGCATCATACCATATGAACATGTCCCTGCACCGATGGTGTGGATGACAGGGATGCAGCACAGGCATCATCATATGCACAGGGTGATAATGTTTGCCAGAGGCCTAGGCTGTGCCATTGGATGACACCATGTGTGTGTGTTAGGGTCTGTGATATCATTGGGCATTTGTGGATGTTATGCATGTGTGTGTTGAGGTGCCCTACATTTGTTTCCAGTGTGTGTGTATGCATGCACACAGGTCTGGCATGAGGCTGGCATACACAGGGGTAATATTGACAGCTGCAGACTGTACAAGGCAGGTGTCACAGTTCATGGTGTCTGGCCACGGCCACGTGACTTGCACCTGCCAGGGGTTGCACGGGCACTACCAGGCAGAGGTCCAGATTGGATACCGTCTGATGACACATGTCCACTGGAATCGTGTCCCTCTTGGAACCATCCAGGACCACGTGTATGTGGCCTGCTGCATCCTGGTGCGGACTGCACAGCACCAGCAGCACTGCTGCTGCTACCATCACTATGGGAGGGGGCATGTGCAGTAGCATGTTCACGTAGACCTTTAACAGGTGATGTAGCTGGCCTACGTCCACATGCTCGATGCCTCACTCCCACCAGATTTTCCAGCACAGACATTCTACACTTGAGGATTGACATGCCACGGTCAAGGACTCCCACCATGTCACCAAATCGTCTATCCATAACATCTGCAAGATGATGGTGAGCATTTGCAAGTGCCTGGATGTTGTTGGTTAATAAATGAACAGCAGCCCTCTGAAGCCTCAGACTGTCTCTGTTGTGCCATTCAGCACGTGCCTGTGCCTCGATTACAGCCCAAAACATGCGTCTGGTGACACCAGCTGATGTGCTTGGTCCTGCAGGGGCATGTTGGCCAGTGGTCCTCCTACGAGCTGCACTGGGCACATGCCTGTGTGGGACATCACCTGTCTGTTGACTTGGAGTATGGTGTGCAGGCACACCTTCCATAGTCACCACACTTTACAAGTTATACCAGACACATTCACACAGACACACACAGAGACACACACACACACACACACACACACACACACACACAGACACACATGCTACATGCATGTGATATGGCGGATGGCATTCAGCATAGACAATTATAGTTTTAGCTTAGGCAATTATAGTGGTAGTCACCATACATCCCTGAGTTGCACACAACAGCATGCATGCGATATAGCAGACGGCATGCACCTTACATAATTATAGTGGTGGTTAGCATACATACCTGTATTGCACCCTTTGTGTTAGTAGCCTATGCCCCATACCTGCAACACAATGCATGCACTTTGCACCATTACACTGCACTGCTATGGTGTGTGCAACATACACCACATGTTAACCTTTGTACATCTGCCACTGATGCTTTGTGTTGGCCACCACCCCTATGTGTGAGGACATGAGCAGTAGGGTATGTTGACTGCATACAATGTTTGCCTGAGCCCTAGCTTGCATATCTCCCCCAAAACAGTGCATATCTGTTCAACATTATTTTGCCTACCCCTGAGCTGAGTGTAGACATTGTGCATGTGGCTGTACACACATTTGACATGGCTGTCTCTACTTTGCAATGGTGCCATAGACCAACACAGGTGTACAGTACACCAGCCTGCTGTGTGGCATATGACCTTGCCAATCACATGTAGTATGACATGTCTTCTGCTGACGTGTTGAATGACATGCATACTTGTGTAACACAATGGTGTCCTTTCCAATCTACAGTACAGTAGTGGTGTCCCAATGCAGATACATGTTATACTAACATGGGCCTTCAGCTGATGCAATGTTGTCTGTCCACCCTACATATATGCAGGGACATACTGCACATTGAGCTGATATGCATAGCCATTGCAGGGCATCATGTGGCTTCACAATTGCTATACAGTGTGAGCTACTGACACAGTTCATAGCCATGACTATGGTCACATACATTACATATCTAATGTGGAATGTGACCAGCCTCACCGAGGTGTATACACAATAAACCCTAATGTCGAATGTGTGACACAGGTCACAGAAGGGTATAAGGATATGTTCACTAAAGCAATTATATAAGTCAGCTCTAAAAAATTAAAAGCACTACACCCTCACAAACTCCCCTTGAGTACCTTGTTCCCCATTGGCCCTTTTTTTCAATTATAAAGGAATTCCCAATACTATTCTAGCATGTCCAAAGGTCAGTTGTCAATCTCCTCACCAGTCCAGCTGGTGAATCTGGGAATCTTGAGGCAATGTTACAACTGTCTCATGTACACAGACAACCCTCTCCTCCTCCCAACAAATTCCAACACATGTGAGAGATGCAACCATATAGCCAAACTGGAGGCTAAGCTCTCTCAACTCAGTACTGGCATAACCAGTCAGGAGGAGAAGGAAACCACACTCACTACAATTCCAGTCTCACATAGACCTACCATGACAACAAACCAAACACATAAACACACAAAACATACTGGAGGCTCTAAATAAAAATCTGCCTAAGCAGCAGAGACCTCCAAAGCAGACACCCAAGCAACCGCTACCCCAAAACAAAACACGTGCAACACATAGCTCACAAAGCCAGTGTGCCGAACAGTCACAGCCCTTAAGGCTAAACAACACACCTGATACACTTGTAAAGGTGACTCTATCGTCAGGCACACTGGCGTCCTGCTCACCAGGCTGAACAAGGAGAAGGTCACGGTGAGCTGCCTGTCAGGTGCTAGGATCCGCCACATAACACAAGCACTCAGGTCACTCCAAGGCAAGTACAAATATGACTCAGTCATTGTCCATGCTGGTGTGAATGACCTGAGACGTACCTCCCTGGACTACATGAAAAGAGACATAGAGGAGCTCTCTGAGCATGTAGCCCAGGCCGGTATGACCCTGACCTTGAGTAGCATCTTACCCTCACCAAGAATGATGCCACAATATGAAGACAAGATGATCAATTTCAACAATTGGCTTAAGTGTTGGTGTCATTCAAAGGGGATTCAATGCCTGTCAGCCTGGGATGACATGCTCGACAAGCCACGATGCTTCGCTAGGGACGGCTTGCACCTGTCACCCCTGGGCTTTCGGATATTGGCAAAGGCTCTTGCTACCCCTATAGTGCCTTTTAGGCAAGGCTCAAAAGACAAACCCACCTCCATAGGTATCACAAGGGATAAGAAACTAAGAGTAATGCTACTCAATGCCAGAAGTCTAAACCTCAAGACACATGCACTCGAAACTCTCCTTAGCATGGAGAACATCGATATCTGTGCAGTAACAGAAACCTGGTTCAAGGCTCCCGAGAGCACCCCAACACTACCAGGTTATACCTCATACCATGCTTTTCGGCCCCAAAACTTGGACCGAACCACAAAAGGAGGGGGAGTATCAATATTCGTCAAAGATACCCACACCTCCAGGTTGGTGGCACAGCACGAAGCATCAGAGACTATCCATGTGCAACTAACTGTGGGTAAAACTGCCTTCCAGTTTATAGCCTGCTACAGACCACCCTCCCAAACACAGGAACCCCACTTGGCCTTCCTGAGAATACTGGAAAATATGAAGGTCTCTCCAAACACCATTATATTGGGCGACTTCAACTACCCAAACATAGACTGGGAGCATTAATCTATCTCCAACACCCTAGCCCAAAGGTTCCTAGAATTTATAAACTCAAATGCTATGGAACAACTTGTTACCACTCCCACAAGAGGGGAAAACATACTGGACCTGATCATCACCAACATGGGGACACCATGCTCCAGACCAGAAGTGTATCCCTCACTGGTAAGATCAGACCATAAACTAATCTCACTGGATATTCACATCCTGACCCCACCCCCTGCCCAGAAAACCACAGTGAAAAACTTCTCTAAAGCAAATTTCACACACCTCAAAACCAGGAAATCCTTCAAAGCCCCGGGCCTGTGGAAAATACGGCCCAGACCACAGAATCCTTTATAAACATTCTATGAACACCTTCAGGAATGCATGGATCATGCAATCCCAAATAAAACCAAGACCCAATCCTCCAAAGGCAGACGTCCTGTCTGGTGGACCCCAGCCATAAACAAACTATACAATAGAAGGAGGAAGCTACTACGTGATAGAGCAAAATCCCAAAAGGGAAGGCATCTCTGATCAGTATTAGCAAAACTACGGGCACTCATAAAATCGTCTAAGGCCAGCTTCGAGAGAAAATTGCACAGGACACTAAGGATAATCACAAGGCTTTCTTTAGTTATGTTAGGAACCTGGGTGGGAATTCCCAGATATGCTCAGAATTAGTCCAAAATGACAAAAATACACCGAGCCCACAGACATTGCCAACATCCTAGCTGACAGGTTCAGTGCAAACTTCTCCCCTCTCCCCACCAAAGGGCAAATATCTATCCCAGCAGAGTGCTGCCCCTGACATCTCAGATGCTCAGGTAAGAGCCGCCCTCTCCAAAGCAAAAACACAGCATCAGTGGGACCAGATGGTGTCCCGGACTACGATCCTACATGAACTCCAAGAAGAGCTAAACCCAAACATAAAACTACTGTTCAATCTTAGCCTTACTACAGGATATGTACCCAAAGAGTGGCGTACAGCAACAGTGGTCCCTCTCACAAAGGTGGTGCCTCAACGGATCCTGGAAACTATCGCCCCATAAGCCTGACTAGCTTGGTCTGCAAAGCTATGGAAAGGATCATCATGGACCTCATAAATAAAGATATTGGGGACCTACAGACACTGGATCCTACCCAGTTTGGCTTTGTTAAGGGCAGATCCTGCCTCTTAAACCTGGTCGATTTCTTTGAAACAGTCACCAAGGCCATTGACGAGGGGAAGGTGGTCCACACAGCCTACCTGGACCTTGCAAAAGCCTTCAATACAATACCCCACTCAGGCATTATAGATAAGCTCACCAGCTTAAATATAAACCCCTATGTCACTAGATGGGTTGCAAACTGGCTCAAGGACAGAACCCACATGGTTAGAATTGCTGGAGCCATGTCAGACTCCAAACCAGTTACAAGTGGCATCCCACAAGGCTCAGTCCTGGGACCTCTCTTGTTCGGTATATATTTCTCGGCAGTACAGGCCAACACGGAAGGACTGTGGCTGACCAAGTTTGCAGATGACTGCAAACTGGGCACCATAATCAACTCTCCAGCCGACACAAGCATCCTCCAAAAGGGCCTCATAGAAACAGACAACTGGTGCCAGAGCCATGGCCTCAAGCTAAACGCCAAAAAGTGTATAGTCATCCCCTTTGGCAAAAACAAAGTGCCCACAAATTACCACATAGGTGGTAATCCATTAAGTACAGAAGAAGTCATTAGGGACCTGGGGACCCAAGTTGATAGCAATCTCTCATTTGACAACCACGTGGCCAAAGTGGTTAGAAAAACATTTTATATAGCCCACCTAATCATGAAGGGATTAACATCTAGATCAGGGGAGGTCACCATACCTCTTTACTCATCCCTCATCAGGCCCATAATTGAGTACAATGCCCCTTTTGGGATGTACCTTACCAGACACCTGCAGCAACTGGAAAGACCCCAAAAGTACCTCACCAAGAGGATCAAAGGGCTCAAACAGATGCCATATGCTGCCCGGTTAAAGAAACTCCAGCTCTACTCAGTGGCATACCGCCTGCTCAGAGGCGATCTGTGCCTGACGTATAAAGCCATGTCCAACCCGGAATTAATGGACATACTGCACCTCAGAATTTCAGGGATTTCATCGAGCTACGCGCTCGAGAGACTTGAACCTCAGCACTGAAATAAATAGGACAGGCTGGAGGGACAGATTCATAACCCAGAGGCTCCCTTCACTCTGGAATAAAATCCCAGTCCAGGTTAGGCAGAGTCCCACATTGACTCTCTTCAAGAGGAATCTTGATGAGTGGATGGGAGATCGTAGGTTTACCCCGGCTATCACTTCTTTGTCACTGTTAGACAGAGGCACAGTATACTAACCTCAAAAAAAGGCATAGCAAAATTAATTTAAAATGGGTGGCGAAAGCCAAACACACTCTGGCTAGGCTTATAAATGCCCTAGGGTAGATAGCCTAGTATGAACCTATGAACCTATGAACATCCCTGCACATCTGCAACCATATTACTGATATCTGCCAACTATGCCCACACATGGCTAATGTACAAGTTCTCTATGTTCCACATGCCATCTGTGTACCTCACACACATGAGGAGCAGGCATGACAGTGATGTCTGACACCAGCAAGGTGAATCTACTGTATCTGTGGCAGGATGTGGATATATGTGTATGTTGTCCAACACATGTATGTATTTGGATACTGTATAGGTGTATGCTTCCTTGTCGTGACACACTCCAGATGTTCAGGACATGTTATGTGGTGGTTTCATGTTATGCCTACACAAGCTGTGCACAGGCCTGTCTGATGTTTAGTGTTTCACATCTGCAATAGCACCATTACATAAAGGCCATAGTTGTATTGTGTCGAGCCAATGTACAACAGGGTGTAGACACATGTACATCACTTCTACTGTGCACTTTGCTTCATATCTCTGGCCATCCTCCATGGCCATGTGTACACATGTGCAGTCCAATGGTTGTGATGGCCATTGTCTTTCACATGTCAGTGTTATCCCATATGACATACACCCATAGATGTCATAAGCTCCACTGAGGACAGGGTTATGCAGACAAAGGGTGATATGTGAAAGGTGAGACTTGTGTTGCGGGATAGTTGACCAGTGTTGCAGTCAGCCCACTACATGTCATGGACATGTCTGATAGCACATGACAGTGTGTGACATTCATAGCAAGGGTATACTCCACAAGGGTGTATCCTGTGGATTGGCCATACTCCATCTCCAACATATTAAGTGTGTGCACACATAAGCTCTCTGTACAGTACTGTTCATATTCCCAACATGTGTAATGCTGTTATGTAGTACCTGTCCCTACAGTGGAACACACCTCCACCATTGTATTCACTGTTGTCCACACATCTGGCAATGACAGTTTGGAAGGTTTAGTGTAGGTGTTTCAAATAGTCTACAATTGTTTCACATAGGTAAACAGTGTGATGCATTGCAGGTCTGACCAGTGTCCATCACCAGGACCACCATACATTATGTGTACGTGTGTTATGGCAGATAGCGTGCAATTAATATGTTCCGTACAGTATCAAGCCTGGTAAATAATAACAATCTCACCTGACACAGGCTGCTGTCACTGCAAAACACCAGAGGTACCTAAACAGGGGTGTCACAGCAGTAAGATTATCCACACCTGTGTGGTAGCTACAGGGTGCAATGTCTATGTTAGCACATAAGCCAGTACAATACACTATCCTATGGAGTATGCACATCTGTGCATACATAGCGTAGCAGACTATAGTATGTGGCATGTGTGCATACATGCCTTGCATATGATGTTACATTACATATTGCACAGTAACACATGTAACTATGTGATATATGGTTGTATTTTATGTGCAATAGTGACATACCAGGCAATTCCAGGTTCAGTGGTTGAGAGACACCCACCTCCACAATGCCAGCTAACGCTTGTGGATGGAGGCCTGCAGGTGTCCCCAGGTTGGCCAGTTGCTCCTCGGTACGTGTGAGTGCCCCCCCCACCTGTTGCACCTTGTTCCCTGGCAATTGCATTTGTATGCTGTTTCGCCCATCTTATCTGGTCAGTGCAGTGTCGGTGCACCTACTGATAGGTGCGATTGTGACTGCCAACATCATTTACCCTCCTGCAGAGTTCCTCCCATAGGGCACCCCACTGCTGTGCTTCCTGTGGTACATGGCTGAAGAGTGCCATGTAGTTGTCGAGGAGGTATGGGAGGAGGACCTCATCCTCCAAGTGGCTATATGGTGGCAGGTGGGTACGGGGCATACCTGGAAGACATAACGATGGAGACATGTCACAGTAACTCACAGGGAAGTACAGCAGTACAGCTAAACATACATGTGTATCACATTTATTAAGTTTGTAGATCTACATGACACTAACACCACTGACATGTATAAGTCACACACATTTGACACCTACTGGTGATGTGATGTTATCGCCATATATGTGTATGAGTCATGTGATGACATTGCTCATACACCATGTGGATGTTGTCTTGACGTGGGCATGTTTGTTTGCCTATAGTGGTGTCTTTACCTATCAGCACATGCCTGGATGTGTTCACATTAATGCAATCGACCTTAATGCTGTGTATATGCCACATATATAGTCATACATAGCCATTAGGGACATGACCTGTGACCCTGCAGACTTGCAAGCATGTATGTGTTTTGCCATATACATCTACATGGCACTGTACAGCTGTGTAGCATCCTGCCATGTATTGCCTGTGTTGCGCATGTGTAACACATGGGACAATAGCTAGCCTGATGGTATTCGCAGGGTTGGGTATCAACTATGGCATTTATGGTCATAGTGATGTGGTAGGCTATATGCCCTGGGCCATTTATGAGCCTAGGCAGACAGGTTACCTAGCTGTAGGCAACAGACAGGTAACATTCAGTGGCCAATTCAAGCATTGCCACAGAACTGATACACATGGTTACTGGTATGTTTGGCATGCGGTCATCACACCATGTCACAGAGAGGGGCGATGTGCAGCTCCACTGGACAGGGATGCATAGTATGGCAAGACTGTGTTAAATGTATGGGACAAGGATCTGACAGGCATGTTTTGATCCTTGTACTAGACAGGTGGATGTCCATGATGTATGTTTTTATTTGGGATCAAGATGTGTTAAGTGTAGCATGTCCAACACCTGTGGGTTGGACATGGCTTTATTCAGTGTTGGCTGTATGCTACATAGTGCAGCTAGTGATTGTGAAGGGCAGTGTAAGCCATGTAAACATGGGCAGTAACCTTTAAAGGAAATATGTGATCTATTATGGGCCACATGGGAGTTGAGTATGGCTGAGCAGTTATCTCTATATTCCTGGATGGCACCCTGTCATGATTAGGGGTGCCACATATGGCTACCTGTCTTTTGTGGTGATATAACTATCAAAGGGAAGTACTGTCCATCTGCATTTCATACACACAGTTGCCATTATGTTGACCGCTGCCTAGGTGGTAGTTAATGGGTACAGGGTTTCTAACATAGGGGATGACAATGCAATACTTAGCTGTCAGAATGTGGCCATACATCACACACCGCACACCACACATCTGACACACTAAGGCCCTTCTATATGTTGAACGCAGCACACAATGAATTGACTATTGCTCCTAGTTCAAAGTCATTTGCAGACATCAATAGGCTGATGCCTTCTGTGTTTGTCTGTGTGGTATAGATACAAAAGAGGGGGTGTACCAGGAATTACCCCTGTATTACTGTAGCTGACACTGGTTTGATGTGCGTGTATTCGTCAGACACCCTCTGTAGTGTGGGTTCTGCCAGCAGTCCAGTTGACAAACACTCTTGTGACGTAGGTATATTAATTGCTGGAACCCGTGTTCTGAGAGATTGCCTTCCAGTCTATCTGCAAATATACAGAGCTGAGTATATTTTATTTGGTTATAGAGTTTGTTAATTGTTTCTTAGATCTCTGTTGAAACTGTTGTCTCCCTGTTCTGAGAGACTGATCTGCAAATATACAGAGCCGAGTATATTTTTTTGGTTTTAGAATTTGCACTATTAGTTGTTGCTTAGATCTCTGTTGAAATTATTTTGTCCCACCCATCCACCCAATTTTTGGTTTGTAGTTTAAATTTGGTGGCTTTTGCAGTTGCCCACCCCACTGTAGATTTGATCTGGGACACTCCCCCAGTCCCATCTCCTTACCACATTCTACCTAATAAACTCTTTCTGCACTTGCTTTTAGTCCTTTTTAATTTAATTGCATTGTTTTAAACTGTATTTGGTCTAATATTGCTACATACTCAAGTGTGCTTTGTTTTTCTAATGTTTTTGCTACTTTTCTGTAAAAAAAAAAAAAAAACTGTAAGCCTGTTTCCTTCCTTTCCTATAACTAGTGTTCCAGATACAGATTTGCTTCTGAGCCCCCCAAGCCTTTCTGCATTGGAGGGGAGCCTTCTAGCTTATCAGTGGGAGTGGTAAGCACTAGGTAACCTGTCTACCACATAAGGAGTGGTTCTGGCCCAGAAATTGTAGTTATTGGCCGTTTGGGCAATCTCTTCCATCTCTCTCATCTTTCTGATTTGAAGGCTTGCATTTGCACTTGTTTCTGTCCTGTAACTCGTCCAGTGCAGATACAGATTCTTAGTTTTAGCACTTAAATTTGCTTATTCATGCTCAGCACTTGTTCAGAACTTGTAAGCACTAAATAAGCTACTAATTACTATAGCACTTAATCTTCCTCATTACCTGGAGGAAAACAGTTTTTGTACTTACTTTTCTCACTTGCTTAGAGAAAAACAGCTCTTGTACTCACTTTCCTCACTTACCTAGAGGAAAATAGTTTTTTGTTCTGGCATGTCCAAGGGTCAGCTCCCAGTGTTCTCTCCTGTCCATCTGATGAATCTGGGCATCTTGAGGCAATGTAGAAATTGCCTCATGTACACAGACAACCCTCTCCTCCTACCACTCTCCAACCAAGACTGAACTTGACAGTCATGAGGAGAAGGTAAACATTTGCACCACACCACACTCATCACATAGTCTCACTAAATCCACACCACCAAAATCCACACATAGTAACACAAAAACATTCTCGGAGGTTCTCAATAATAGTCTGTCTAAGCAACAGAGTCCTCCAAAGCAGAAACGCAAGCAACCTCCATCCCCCAACACAACCCAAATGACACATAGCCCACAGACTCAGTGTGCAACTCAACTACAGCCAATAAGGCAAAACAACGTACCCAACACACTAGCCATAGGTGACTCTATAGTCAGGCACAGTGATGTCCCACTCATCAGGCTAAACAAGGAGAAGGTTACTGTCAGCTGCCTGTCAGGTGCCAGGATAGGTCACATAACCCACGCACTCAGGTCACTCCACAACAAGTACAAATATGACTCTGTCATTGTCCATATTGGTGTGAATGACCTGAGACATACCTCCCTGGACTACATGAGAAGAGACATGAAAGAGATCTCCGATCTTGTAGCCCAGGCAGGTATGACCCTAGCCCCGAGTAGCATTCTGCCATCGCTCTGAATGATACCACAGTACAAAGACAAAATGATTGACTTCAACAATTGGCTGAGCTTCAGGTGTCATTCTAAGGGGATCCAGTATCTGTCTGCTTGGGATGACATGGTCGACAGACCATGATGCTTTGCCACAGATGGCCTGCACCTGTCGACCCTGGGATTCCGGATACTGCCTAAGGCTTTTGCTGCCCCTATAGTGCCTTTTTTAGGCAAGGTTCAAATAAAAAATTTACCACCATTACAGGAACAGGCAAGCAAAAACTGAGGGTAATGCCACTCAATGCTAGAAGTCTAAATCTCAAAATGCACTCACTCGAGGCACTCCTTAAAATGGAGAACATCGATATCTGTGCAGTGACTGAGACCTGGTTCAAGGCTCCAGAAAGCACCCCTGCTCTATCAGGCTATAACTCATACCACACTTTTCGGCCATGTAACCTGGACCAAAACACCAAAGGCAGAGGTGTGCCCATATTAATTAAGGATATCCACACCTCCAGGCTAGTTGCTCAGCATAAAACAAACAAAAACACAAAATCACAGACTGCACCAAGCTGTTTTAATGAAGAGTTAAAAGGCTCCAAAATACTAAGCGCTTTCACCATCAACTGATGGCTTCTTCAGAGTAAAAGGAGCTTATAATCACATTGTTTAAATACAAAATTCCACATGCACATTGATCAATCAACTTCCTTGATTAATTACAATCCCAACAGACATACTGTTATATCTTTCAAATGAACCATAAAACATGCATGCTAAACTTGCTTAAAAGCATGTATTAAAACATCTATGCACTCACTTTAAACACACTCATTATACACATATTAGTATTGAAAGCTTTATTTAAATTATTACTGGCTTTTTCCCAAGAAAATAAAGCAAAATGACTTTAAACAACCATAGCCCTTTGCTTCAAAATGGGCTTAATAGAAATATAGTCGTTGAGTCCAGGGTAAGTTGTTGCATCTAAAATCACCTGCCATTTAAATTCTAAAGACTCAACTCTGATGTTTTCATCACCCCCTCTTTCACTTGTCGTCACCCTATCAATTACAAAAAATATAAACTTTTTAAAGTTGACACAATTCTTGGAATGTGAATAGAACGCGTTATGATTGTCCTTATTCTTAATAGCCCTCTGGTGTTCTGCTATCATTTCCCTTAATCTGCATATAGTTTTCCCTACGTAAACTCCTACACATGTCGTGCAAGTTGCAAGGTAAACCACTTTTTTAGTGTTGCAACTACATTTACCCGGGCATGAAATTGCCTTGTTGTACCTCCTTGCTGTCACATAGGGTCCATCACTGATGTATCTACAGTACCTGCATGACCCACATTTATACATTTGTGAACTTGTAAATCTACTTTGTGGCTTTTCTAATAAGTTCTTTATATTTGAGCCTCTTGAAAAAATTACTTTTGGTGTTTGACCTAGTTCTTTTTGCATATCCATATTAAATGCCAAATTCCAAGATTTCCCAATAATCTCGATAATATTACATGTCTGTAAGTTGTATTTCAAGACAAGGGCTCTTGAATCAAACATTTTAGAATAAGGAGGTTCTATTCTTTCCTTTACATCTATAGTCCCCCTGTTTTCTACCAAAATGGGTTTAAATGATGTCAACCTATTTTTGTTTTTGTATTTAAACAATGTGATTATGAGCTCCTTTTACTCTGAAGAAGCCATCAGTTGATGGTGAAAGCGCTTAGTATTTTGAAGCCTTTTAGCTCTTCATTAAAACAGCTTGGTGTAGTCCGTGATTTTGTGTTTTTGTTTGTTTTATTTAGTTATTACCCTGTTGGGTTTAGTGTTTTTACATAGTTGCTCAGCATAATGCATCCGAGGTTATCCAAGTGCAACTAACTCTGGGAAAAACTGCAATCCGAATTGTAGCTTGCTACAGATCCCCCACCATGCCCCAGGATTCCCACTCCTCTTTTCTTGATGTACTGGAAAATATTAGGGTTCAACCAAACACCCTAATAATGGGCGACTTCAACTACCCCACCATTAACTGGAAAAACTACTCATGTACCAACTCCTTAGCTCAACGCTTTCTGGAATTCATAAACTCTAGTGCCCTGGATCAACTTATCCACACTCCCACCAGGGGCAACAATATCCTAGACCTAGTCATTACCAACATGAGTGACCAGTGTTCCACACCTGAAGTCAACTCCTTGTTGGTCCAATCTGACCATAAGATAATCACCCTTGATATCCACATCCCACCCCCATCCCCCATTAAGGAAACCACGGTAAAAAAATTCTCCAAAGCCAACTTCATGCTTCTTAAGACAGAAGTGGTGAACTTCATGACACCCATGCAGATGGACAATACAGTTACAACTGCTGAATCCTACACAAATGCACTCTATAAGCACTTACGCGAGTGCATGGATCGTGCTATCCCAAACAGAACCAAGATGCTATCCTCCAAAAAAAGGAAGCCAATATGGTGGTCCCCTGCCATAAACAAACTCTACAACAGAAGGAAGAAACTGTTGCAAAAGAGAGTAAAATCCCATGAGTGGAGGAGCTCCCTGGTCAGCCTCAGTAAGAAGCTGAGATCCCTTATAAGATCCTCCAAAGCTATATATGAAAACAAAATCACCACTTATTCTAAGGACAACCACAAAGCATTCTATAGCTATGTCAAGAATCTCGATGGCAATGCCCAGATCTGCTCTGAGTTACAGCACAAAGGCATGAATATTACAGAACCAACTGATATTGCCAACATACTGGCAGATAGGTTCAGTGCTAACTTAACCCCCCCACCCCCTAAAGGGCCCATATCTATACAGGAAGAGTGCAGAGTCCCTGTAATCACAACTATGCAGGTAAAAGCTGCACTCTCTAAAGCCAAAAACACAGCATCCATGGGACTGGACAACATCCCAGGCTGCGTTTTACACGAACATCAGAATGAACTGGCTCCCCACTTAAGCACGATGTTCAGTAATAGCCTCGCATCAGGCTTTGTGCCCACTGAATGGCGCACAGCAACCGTTATCCCACTCCACAAAGGGTGAGCCACCACTGATCCCGGGAACTATCAACCTATTAGCCTGACGAGCCTGGTCTGCAAGGCCATGGAACGTATCATCATGGAACTCATAAACAAATACATTGGTAACCTCCAAAGTCTGGATCCCACCCAGTTCGGGTTTTTGAAAGGCAGATCATGCCTCCTGAACCTGATCGACTTTTTTGAGGCAGTCACCAAAGCCGTAGATGAAAGTAAGGTGGTTCACACAGCCTATCTTGATCTCGCCAAGGCTTTCAACACCATCCCCCATTCTGGAATTATAGCTAAACTCACTAAACTAGGTATAAATCTCTATGCCACAAGATGGGTTGCCAACTGGCTCACTGACAGAACCCACACTGTAAAAGTTGCAGACTCCAAATCTGACCTCAAAGCAGTGACAAGTGGAGTACCACAGGGTTCCATCCTGGAACTTCTCCTGTTTGGCATCTATTTCTCTGAAGTACAGGCTAACACAGAAGGCCTCTGGCTAACGAAGTTCGCAGATGACTGCAAACTAGGAGCCATAGTCAAGTCCCCAAATGGTGTGGACATCCTACAGAAGGGCCTCACTGAGACAGATGCCTGGTGTCAGAGCCATGGCCTCAAGCTCAATGCCAAAAAGTGCAGTGTCATCCCCTTTGATAAAAACTCTGTACCCATGAACTACCACATAGGCAGCAATCTACTTAACACCTACTTAACACCGAATGTGTGATAAGAGACCTTGGGACCCAGGTGGACAGTAGTCTCTCCTTTGATAGTCACATTGCCACAGTAGTCAGGAAATCCTTCTACATGGCACACCTCATCATAAAAGGGTTCTCATCCAGGAAAAAAGAGGTAATTGTTTCCCTCTACTCCACACTCATTAGACCCATTATAGAGTGCAACACCCCTTTTGGAATGTACCTCCCAAGACATCTGCAGCAGCTGGAAAGGCCACAGAAGTACCTCACAAAGAGGATTACTGGCCTCAAACAAATGCCCTACACTGACCACCTCAAAAAACTCCAGCTATACTCTGTAGCATTTCGCCTACTCCGAGGTGATCTCTGCCTAACATATAAAGCTATGTCAAACCCAGAGCTGTTGGACATGCTACACCTAAGGAAATCCCAATCCCTCTGAGCTACACACTCTAGGGACCTAAACCTTGTCATCACAATAAACAGGACATGCTGGAGGGAGCGATTCTTGTCCCAGAGACTTCCCATACTCTGGAACAGGCTACCCATCTATGTCAAGCAAAGTTCTTCATTAGCACTCTTCAAGAAAAAATCTTGATGAGTGGATGGGAAATAGGAAATACACCCTGGGGATCACTTCTGTGTCTCTGCTTGACAGTGGCACAGGAAAATAACTTTCTTGGGTGGCGTAAACCAGGGAACCTTGTTGGCTAGGCTTACGTAGGCCCTTGGGCCAATAGCCTAGTACCTTCCTATGAACCTATGAACCTAGTTTACTGAATGTAGCTGGAACACAGTATGGGTGATGGTGTGGTACGACCTGGCAAGGACATGATATGCAATGTGAATCAACCCTACTGTCATCTACATCTGTACCGAGTACATCAATTACATTGACAATGGTTCATGGCTGTACAGACCAGACTCAGCAGGGTAGTTGTGCACTATGTCCCATTATCAATGGTGTCTCCCACTCTGTGGGGTGTGATAACTGTTGCTGTGCACCATTCGGTGTGTACACAGCCTGACATGGAGCTATAATTGAACATGATGAGTTTGTGAATAGCTGAATGTTCTTACATTTCTGTAGGATACACCCTGGGATGGTGACAGGTCTCATGAATGCTGTATGTTTGGCATTAGAGAGTGCAGCTTGTACCTGCATAGTCATTAGTACAGGGGCCCTGTAGTGTAAATGGATATATTACTAAGCGTACCTGTTGGGGTTGGGGGGTGGTGGGAGTGGGTTTAGGTTTTCCAAGGCCGTATCAGGATGGGTGGGTGCTATTTCTGTAGGTGCAGTACTTCCCATGCCATAGTGCTTTGCAGCACGGCAGGTCTTGTCATTGCCATTATGATTAATGACACAGCTATAGAATGCTCTGTGCTTGGCCTCATAATATGTGACTGATTGGTTTCATGGTAGCTTTGCGTGGTTTTATATGGTGTATCTGCATCTTACTGAGGCTGAACAGGGATCACCTACACTCATGTGTGTTCACTCTTGCAACAGTTACTACCTCCTGTGGTACAGTTTAAAGCATGGTACCACTGGTTTGCCTACTTGTTTGTGTTGGGTTGACTCTTGGTTCTGTTTCAATGGCACAATCACTGTACATATGTGACTGCTTAGGTTTCATTTGTGTAGTATTCAGCATTTGCACATGCATTGTCCATCTGCATGGGTGCCATGGCACTCACCGCTCTGCTCTTAGGGAACATAACATTGGCATTGGAGACTAACTATGTGTAGCATACAGTTAGCCTTGTTTGTGTGACTACTCTGATTCAGGTCAGTGGGGTCGATGGAATCCAACATGCAATGAGCGCAGGTGTTAATACATGAGGAGTCTTCACAGTTCATAATGGACTAGTTGAGAGTAGCCAATAGTATGGTTCTGTCTCAGACCTATTCTTCCCCATTACAGCACATTATGGCAGTTGGGAAGTCCGCGGCCTGGTGGGTGATCTGTCTCAAGGTGCATTTTGAATTCCACTGTGGCACAAAGGTAGTTGGCTCAGCATAATGCATTTGATGTTATGCAAGTGTAATTAGTGTGGGGGGTGTACATATCCTTCAGGAATATGGACACACCTATGGCCCATGTGTTCCAATAAAGGATAATGGGCAAAAGGTGAGGTACATGTTATTACATGGTCATGCAGGTGTGCTCTCCGGAGCGTTGAAACATGTTTCAGCCACTGCACAGATATGTTCTCCATGTTAGGGTTTGACATATTTGTAAACCGTATAATGTTTCTGACATATATCATTGTGTAGCGAGACCCACAGTGTATTGCTTGGCTGTCCCTGTAACAGCAGTGGACCCTCACCTGAACCGTGCATGATGAAGGCACTAAAGGGGAAGTATGAGCCCTAGGTTGTATCCAGATTCCCAGGGGTGACAGGTGCAGGCCATGTCTGGCAAAGCATCATGGTCTGTCAACCATATTATCCCAGGACAACAGATACTGGATACCCTGCGACATGCACCACTACACTACACAATTGTGGAATACAATCCTTTTGCCCCTGTACTGCAGTATCATTGTGGCCAGTGGCAGAATGCTACCCAGGCCTTGGGACATACCTGCATGGTCAACAAGACCTGACAGTTCCTACATGTGTTTCCATGCTGTCCAGGCTATTGCATCATAAGTCCTGCACAACAACTTAGAATATGCCAGAGCCATGTGTATATATCAATAGGTGGTCTGAGTGTATGAGTATGTGGCTAATCATGTCAGACAGGCAGCTGACAGTATGTATGCCCTCATATAGGTTGGTGTGTAACATAGTGCTAGGGTTTGCACTCACAAATGAGTACTGTTGGGCATGTTTCCAGTCATTTGTTCAGAGGTGTGGCACAATTATGCATACTATGTCATACAGTTTGTGTATATCGGTGTCTGTCTCTTCCTGCTTGGGGGGGTCACTTGTTCGGCCAGATACTTAGATGCGTCTGTGAATGTGTGTGATTACCGGTAGTGTGTGTGGGTGTCCTTACTGTGTTCTGGTAAGGGTATGTGTTGGTTGTGTTGATGAGCTGCATGTGTTAACCTACACCTCATGACTGTCCATTCCAGTCATGGCTGTAGACTGGGCTGACATCCAGCTTACCCATGTAGCTGCATCCCAGACAATGTGTGAGGCATGGTGTTAGGTGGGTCTGGCAGTGTACATGGCATAGAGATTACATTCCCCTAGGATGGCCACATACACAAAGCTCACATTAGGAGACACCAGTAGCTGACTAGTGGACATGTACCAAGTACTGCCTTTAGTTTACATATTGCCTATGAAGATGTTATAGACAGTGATGCTCACATGTAATTATTTGTGTTATGGACATGACAACACTGGCTATTACGGAAATAGTGTAGCTACCCTTAGCAGCGAACCTCCTCTGAGGAGCACATCACATCCTGTTAGTTGATTACAGATGATGCATGTGTCTATAGGTCTGTTTCCTTCTCTGGGTATATACTCACATATCCACCAGGACCATGAGCTCTGTTGGGCACAGACACCCACTCCCCAAACAAAATCATGTATCAATAGGCTCTGATGCCACTATCAACATGATCAGGATATAATCAGATAATGTGAGCCATCACCTATGATGCGGCTATTACACATGGGCAGCTGTCTCCTACATCTTACACTCCTGCTGCAGATGTTACACTGGAGTTAAAGATGATGTGCAACCTGTTTCATTATCAGTGCTGTGCACTACCTTACATACAGTATGTGCAGGCGGCTGTTAGGTTGGGCTAGACAAACCTGGTAGTTCAACCAGTGTGTCTGTACTCTCAATATCCACTCTATGTAGGTGTGCACATAGCCATTTGACCCAGCCCTGTAACAAGAGTCACTACACATTTGCATAACATGTACACATGCACAGCTGTAACTGCTTGCAAACGATAGTAGAGAGGTGGATATTACATGTGTTATGTGCATGGATAGTTACCTGGCTCTTCCAATTATCTTTGCTGTCATGCTGCTAACCTGTCAGATGAATACTACTGCTATGTATCTTGTCACTATTGTAATTGCCAATAGATATAACTACTGTTTGCATAACATATCAGAACTGCTATGTAGAATAGGACACAGATCTGCCTAGACACCTGTACATTACACTGTTATTGGCACAATATCACACAATGCATGCCATATTTGCACAATAAGCCCACCTTTAACATGTTCATCTTACTTATACACCCATACATATGTCGACTGTTACAATATAACAACATATACTATCCCCATTATAGCACATACTTGTTGGACTACTCTTGACACTGACAGTGGCTGGAAGCAAAATGGTGGGTTCCAAGCCCATAGCATCCTTTGTATAGCATCCTTTGTGGTGTATGTGGAGTGTGCCATGTGACCTACAGCAGTACACACACAGAATACTACAAGCATTACTACTGCTCAACAATACATCACTACAAGTTAGCTATTTCCACTATATGCATTGACTACACTGTAATTCTTACAGTACAGATACTACATACACAAACATACTACATGTTATACATACCATCTTATTAATCTGAGGCATTAAGTAGTGTACTACTTGTTTTCGGTTCATCTTTCCATGTTTTGTACTGTCCTACAGGTAGATACAGATGGTTTGAATGTGTGACAAGGCAACCTTTTATAGTTACAGATCAGTAACATGTGCTATCCCGATGGCCAATTGGTGTTCCTAAGTAGCTAATTACATGCACATCAGCTGTGCTGCTACTGCCTTAGCCAATACCATGGCTACAGTGGAGTATAATTGAGTACTCCACTTGGGCATTGTCCCTTTGCCTTACTTGAGATGAAGACAGCGTGCAGGTTTTTTTGGAATCCATTGCAACAGCTGTATTGAGACAAACAGTAATATATTGTGTAATGCCTGGAGGAGTTGGTTTAAATGTGACTACTGCTGTTATATTTCTGAGCATTGCTACTTGTACATGGTTTGTGTGTACCTAATAATTCTGCATATGTGTCAGTCTGGCCAGGTTGTTTGACCAGCTCAAGGCTGCATAGCTATGCATATAATGTTAGGGGGTTTACAGTGTGCTTACCAGACAAATTTAGTTTGGAGTTACTGTGTATCATACTGTGCTTATAATCAGTACTTGGTAAAACTTCCTGGTGTACGGACCTTTCAGCCCTCTGAAATGGGATTAGTTCATACAAACCCTGTTACATCAGCAGCTGCTCAATTGTATAACGGCATCTATTTCACATAGGGCCATGTTAGTGTGTCTATGTCCAGGTATGTTAAGGTTTCAGCAGATGTTGTACAGCAGTTGCATAATTGGTTATGGTATGACAGTATGTATTGATGTAATTATTTTGGTTGTGGGGTAGATGTTGGTGGGTGTACATAGCACATGCAGGTGTGTAGCAAGCCCTTTTATATAACGTCTATATGTGTGTGGGTGTTCTTTCCCTATGTGAACACCTATCCCTTAGTGGACTAATACTATGGTAAATGCAGGCTGATTCATTAAGGCACTATTAAATGCTTCCTGTATAGCATGCAGGTACTGTTAGTCCTTGAATCCTTTTGGCAATACATCGGAATGTAATAAAGATTTGCAAAATGAAAGCTGTCTGTGTAATTCTGTCATGGATATTTGCAGTTAATGCAGTTGTATTGGTGACTGTGTCCTTAGAACA